>NC_039359.1:100082012-100096657 GCF_003573695.1 Papaver somniferum | reverse complement strand
TTTTTTTTTTTTTTTTGTATATATACCATTTGCGCCCTTTTGCATCTCCATCCTTACTCTTAACTTCCAGAGTCCTCTCTTCTGATCTTTCTCCTAAACTGTATACAATTCGTGCTCTTTTATCTTCATCACCATGAACAGACTCATCAAGCTATTCTTCATACTGACTATTACAATCATGACTTCGGTCATTGATTTAACAAGTGCAATGCCAATGAGAGGACAACAAGGTAATTATAATGGCGCAATTGATGAATATTACGCGGCCATGCTAGCAGGTTCTATTAAGTACTTCAAAATGGAAAACACTGAACATGCAAAGTTGTGCTTACGAGATGTAAGTAAGATCCTTGTCGATCGCAAGGCGGAGCAGGCACCATTCAGAAGATTCCCACTAACATGTCAAACCAATCCTATGATCTGCAATAATAATGGAAGTCCACCAGGAACTAATCAGTGTTGTATGAAGAAATGTGTGAATATCTTGGAAGACAAAAACAACTGTGGTGTGTGCGGCCATAAATGCAACTACTCGGAAACATGTTGCCAAGGGAGATGCGTTAATCCTTCTTATAACCCTAGACATTGTGGTTCATGCAATAACCGTTGCAACAAAGGAGCATCATGTTCTTTTGGTCTCTGCAATTATTCTTAGGATAGACGCCAGCATATCACAATTATGTGTACATTTGTTCCAATATTTTCTAGACACAAGAAATTTCAGGCAAATATTTTCGTAGGATCATGGCTGCTGCTTACTTTTTTCTTTTTTTTTTTTTGAAGCATGAATTGTATTAAACTATTAATCAAATATTACATGAGGGAATTTGTTACCTAGAGATTCATCAATTACATTTGAACTGATAGACCATGAGTCTATATCGACAACACACTGGAGTAAAATGTAAACACCATTCTTCAAATCAGAGTAGCATCGAGAGGTGATGTTGTAGTCGAGCAAGCGGCTACGGTTACGATTTTGGGTGTCGAAGGTCAAAAGGCCTTCGATTAATGCTTTCCACAAAAAAAACTGTCATTTTGGCGGACACCGCAGCGACCAGAGGAATTTTGATGGTGGTAGAAGGTTTCGATGCAGTTGATACAATGTTGTAGTCATGTGAATGTATCTAGATGCTGTGTTGTATTTCCCAAACGATACTTGATTACCTTCTTCTGAATCCACTTGATCCATAACTTGTCGCCAGCGTGTGCTGATGATGTCCAAAATTATTGGATCCTTTTTCGCGCCTATGTAACGAAGGTTGAACATTGGATGCTAATACCACTGAGCTACAGTGCTAACCTAGACAGAATACTAAATTGAAACGAAAAACTAACCTAAATAATGTGCTTTATAAGGGAACACTTACAACTAATACAAGCAAAATGTGATGGTATTAGTTGTATTCTCGTTTATTTATTTCTTCTTTTCATCGAATATTAACAAAATTTATTTATTTATTTATTTGATATTGGAAATTAAACCTGTCAAGGACCCGAGGCCTTTCGTCTAAGTAAAATGGCTGGAACAAGGGCTATGGAATGAGGGTTAAAAATACTCATTCACCGCCAAATTGAATGAGACTAAGTGAAAGAGTATGTTTCCAACCATGGGATAGGTTAAAATACACACTAAGAACCACATGATTAACCGCTTGGAGAGAGAACTCCTTAAAGAGGTTGATCATCGGCCGCTTAACGAGAAAAAAAATATTAGCCTCCTAGCTCAAGTTTTTCTCGGGAGGCAAAAGATCAACCTCTTAGTGAAGACTGTCACCCACTCATTACTTTGAATGAGTATGTGAGTGATTTTCGATGAGTAACTTGATCAAATGTAACGAGACTCATTCATATTGAATGCAGCCACACTCCAACATTTAACCATGGAATGGAACACATTCAGATTCAACTCCGCGCAACATGAGCACTCATTCATATTGAATGCAGCCACACTCCAACATTTAACCATGGAATGGAACACACTCAGATTCAACTCCGCGCAACATGAGCAGCATCAGTACACGTAGCACTCACATCCTTCGAGCTAGGCAGTCGGTGACTGCTGAATTCATTTCAACCAAAATGTTAATCAAAAACCTCAATGCAGGGTGTTCTCCCTAATAAGACAGCAATAGCGGTGAAGAATCTATCAAACTCAAAGCAAGGAAAGAGAATTTCTCAATGAAAATAATACAATTTCTAATGTTTGTTTCTAGATTACTTTTGTTGAGACAATTATGTTCTGTATTTTGCTTCATCAACTTAGGCTGAAATACAAAATTTTCGCAAACAGGGATCCATAAGAAAGCAGATGCATACTTCTAAAGTATTTATAAAAACAACTTCTACCAAAAAGATACAACCAGCAAATGAAAAGAGAACGTTAAACATAAGATAAATTATGCTTTTGACACACATTTCACCTCTCATACTCATAGTATTACATTTCATTGTTGTTAATAAAAACCTTCAGATTTATTTCGATGAAGATTTCTTGAACGATGATTTTTTAGACGATCCTTTACCTGGTGATTTTTTAGATGATCCACTTGATGACGATTTCTTAAACGATTTCCCTGATGCTGGCTTTAACTTGTTTGCATATGGTGATGCTTTCCCATCCTGCTTCTTACTCCTCTTTTTCTTCTCATTCTTATCATTGTACATGTTGACAGCCTATTCAAAAGTAGATATCACTAGTGAGTTGATATTATGCATGATTAAATGATGAGCCCAATGCCTAAAGTAAATCAAAGATTGGTCAACAGTCAGCTTACCTTGTTCACGTCAAATATTTCATGAGAGTGCTTGGAAAAGAGCTTGTTGAGAACTTTATCAGTCTGCTCCCTCTCCAAAGAGCCCATTCCTTTTCCTTCAGCAACGGGGAGAAACTAAACAATAGAGACGATGGAAGACGAGCAATTCAGCAACATGTGACCGTCCCTAAGTTCATTACCAGAAGGCAAAAGAAAAAAAATATATAGTTGAACGAAACCGTTCAGTTTGCTGATATACATACCTTTCGGAACTTGCCAGGATGCTTTGGGGGTTTTTCTCCTGGTAGTTTTTTGTCAAACTTTCCTCCACTAGCGGTTGAAGTTGCTGCCATGCCCGCGACACTTTCTAGCTCATGCTTACCAACTTTCTTTTGTACAGATTGAGTTCCTGTAATAGGTAATGATGTTGCTGAAAGTTGAACATGGCTGCAAAAATTCTTCGTCAGATATTTTGGATAGTGATAAGGAAATAATGGTATCTCTGGAATTCAGTTTGTTGATCCATATTAAATTCAGCCAGGAAAACCACACCATGTGATTAACTTAGATAATTTTCGGATATTTGGAGCCAATCGCATGTCTTTTTGATCCACGTGTTAACATTTGGTGCTGATTTTTTTTTTTTAAAGCATTGCTAATTCTATGAGAATCCAGTAGATACCCAACATACAAGTTAATGTTTTTAAAGACAAACTTATGTCATACCTTGGCAGAGCACCAACTTTCGCAGCTTGCTTCAGATTCCGTAACCGGTTCTTCTCATTCTTTTCAACACGCTGCTTCTTTTCTGTTTGTCTCTTGGCAAAAGGATCCTCTCCTGGCTCTGCAAAAAGACCAAGATATAAAACACCATTAGCCAAACTTCTAAAATCTATCAACTTTCAAAACTCTTTTGAACAGTTCGCGAAAACCAATTACTAGTAGATGCTAGATAGACTAGAATGAAACACTTCTTCGCTTAGTTCATATCACTACTCAGTATACGGGTAGTGTCATAAAAGCTAAATTTGTCCTACAGCTGAAATAAAGTTAGTCCCAACATTTTATTCACTTATGGTTTAAGAACCAAAGAAACACCTGCATTGACTGCCAGAATGCTTAGAATTGATGACAAAAAGCTTACATGATTTATTAGACCATTATAGTGTGTAAACATCTATAAGTGAAGCTAATGATGTAAATCAGCACCAATTGACTTTCCCCGTTAAGCACAGTGATATAAACTTTATTTATATATACAATTTAAATGCTCCAGTCAGCACAAATATGACAGCCATTGTAAATCCAGGTGCACTTCAACAGTGGTATATGATATACACCGAAAGCAGCAGATTCATTTTTCATCAAAAGAAACGGCGGAAGTGTAAATGAAGAAACAACGGAATAACTCTTTATACATGATGACAGCACCCATCACTACCAGGTCAAGAAAGAAACTGAATCCACGAGTATTCATTTTCCCAACAAATTAGCTTATAAGCTAGAACTTGCTGATGCCTATTTATCCAGTCCTAGATTTCTACAAATTCCTTAGACATTCCTAATACAAAAAGTTCAGTCACTAATCAAGCAACAAGTTCTCAGAATGACTAAATAACTTTACCTAATATTTCGAAGTACCACCAACAAATTCTTATAATGACTCAGAGTTCATAATCAGCTTTTTGTTTTGGTTTCATCAGTGAGTTGACAATATACTGAGATGATCTGTTAAGAACCGGACCAATTACCAATACACTTCAAAAAGCAAGTGCTGATAAGGGCCTTAAACTCTAATTATCTAAACTTAGAATCCTGAAATGATTGACCTAGAATTTGCAGTTGTTAAGTAGGTGGTCAGTGCAGTAACGTGTACAAATTTAGGGCACCCATCTTACTCTTGATTATGGAATTCCTGGATATGGTAAGGCTGTGTCACCTGTCAGGAAGATTTTTCATATATCATTCCATTATTCTTTCAAATGCAAAGATTCCAGCTATTCAGTTCCATTGCATCCAAAATTTTATTCTAGTTTTCTTTAATTTTACTGTATCTGACAGCTAATCGTCATATCGCACTACTCCAACAACATCTTGCAAGCAAAATACACTAAACCATCGCCTAAAACTATTTCTATTTAGTACGAGACGTTCACCAAAAAATATTGAGTCTTGCATATATTAGATAACTTAAGATATATAACGTACCATCGGTCATCTTGGCCTCGATGATGGGAACATCTTTATCATCATTCACACGATCATAACCATGGCGACGCTTCCATGAATGAGTCTGTTCATCATAGACAACCTTGTCTTTCTTGCGGTTCTTAATACCTGCAATAATCAAAAAAAAAATCTTCACATTTAGCATATCAAGTAGTCTCTAAGAAAGATCCGCATTCTAAAAACAAAGCATTCAACTATATCTAGTTTTATTACAGGGATGATGATTCAACTAGATTCTGCAATTTATGGAGCTTTAGATTGGATAACAAACCTTTTGTTTTAGCAAAGGTCTCCCAAGCTGTAGGTGGTCTGCGCACTGGAAGCTGAAAATAACAAAGTAAAATGCACAGATGATAGTTAGTCAGCTAACAAGTCTAGCTTACAGAAACTAGTTCTTCATCAATAAACATACCGGCTTTTCCCTGGGCAACCTGGTGGTTGGTGCAGGCAAAGTAACTATAGGACCATCTAGATCTTCTCTTGTTGGTATATTAAAAACAGCATTAGCAATTGCTTGAACTAGCTCAGTCCCCCTTTGCAAGCATTCATTCGCTAATTCATCTCTACATACATATAGAAACGGATTTAGGGTTTGTTTAGTTACTAGTTTCACAGAAACAATTCAAATTTTTTTTTTGAAATAAAGAAAATCAAAAAAACCCAGAACACTGAACACATTAAGTAACAAAACCTACCAGAAAAAATTAATTCTTTTTAACAGTTAGTGATATAAGAAGAGCAACGAAAACCTGAAAAGGTATTGATTGAAGAAGAGATATATTTTGATTTTTTTACCTGTCAGAAGGAACTGATTGGAAGTGGTGATTAGGGTCAAAAGCCATTAGGTTACCCAAATCGATTTGATAGTTATCTGCTGCTACCGCCTCCATGGATTCCATTGGGTTGGTACTGAGAGAGGGTTTCTAGGTTTGATTAAAAACCCAGAGGAGGAAACAGAAAAAGAGAACGGCCGAAGTGTAGAAATGGGTTTATAAGTAGGGTTAGGGGTGCACAGAAAGTCCCGAAGCCTGCCGCCTGCCATGTACCGTCTGGGTCCGAAGAAGTTCATGGGCCTCCTACAGCCTGTCATGGGCTAGCCCGATCTTCCCCATAATTGTAGAACGATTTTTTGGGCACCATTATTTTCTGGGGACTGATTTAGTTACAAGGGGTGTCCTAAAAGATGGAGATGACTAGTTCACTCCTTAACCTAATTAAATTATTCTATTCTACAATTTTTCTTCTTCTCTTCTTCGTCAATTTATGATCATCTAAACTAATCATATACAAATCTAATCAAAATCATCAAATTTTCATCATCGTCGATTCATTGAATTTTGACCGTCGAGTAATCAATCTTTTGTAAACAAACTCGTCCATAAGTATTTTCCCACAAACCCAATATTTCGAATTCGTTTTTGATTGAAATTATAAGCAGCAATCGTCAAAATAAGGTTGGACATGGAGGTTACAGTAGTAAGTTCGGTTAGGATAATTTTGAAAAAAAAAACCTAGTTTACTACCGAACTTTTAAAGGTGGAGAACACGAAGAACACTTCGGCTAAGATTTTTTTTTTTGTTCCTAACCGAACTTTTGGGTTCTGTTGAGTCGCAAAAGAAAATTCCTAACCGCAAAAATGTTGAGTTCGGTTAAATCGCAAAAATAAATTCCTAACCGAACTTTACTCTGAAAACCTATATAATATGTTCGGTTAAGTCGCAATTTTTTTTGCTAACCGAACGAAGAGTTCGGCAATGTTTTATAAACGTTGTGATCACGCCGAACCTATAGAATTTGAGTGCATGGAAAAACTAAGGGTTCGGATGAATCACTGGTTCGTACAGATTTTGCGAACCAACCAAACTTTGTTGTTTAAAGTTCGGTTACAACGTGCTCGAGTCGATTGAAGCGAACAAAACTCTGTAAACTCAAGCATAGTAGTTCAGTTACACTTGATTTTTCATCAGCTAATCGAACAAACAAAAACTCCATTAAAGCTCTGGTTCGGTTACCTGTGTATTTTGGATTTACTAACCGAACTGCATTTGCAGAAAGTTCGGTTACATGTTCTTCATATAATATAACCGAACTATGTTGACCTAATTGAATTTTTTGTTATAATTTTCATTTTGAAGATATTTTAGGCCATTTATTGCGACATTAACTAAGTTACAAGCATACATCGGCACCCAAAGGATGTTTTTTCTCCCTAGTCACCCATCTCAAAACATTTTTTTTCTCCATCTTCTTCTGCTTCTACTACTTTAATCACTCAATAATTCTACTTCTTTTTAAAAAAATCATCTATTAATTTGACTTTAATCAATGATTAATTACAATTTCATTACACAAAAATAATCAGGGGGTAGTTTTGGTATTAATATAAATATGAGACAAGGGATAACCTAGATTTACTTCTAAATGTCCTACCCAAAATAAAACAATGATCCCCTCAAAAAAAGGATGGTCTCCAAAAAAACGTTCTAATTATAAGTGAACAGATCCGGGTTTTTGTTCAAATATTGGAGTCTGGCTTGTTTACCTGCTCGATAGCCTGTTTAGTTACCCGATCTTCCTGATAACCTATCTCGATAATGCCTTCCTAATAACCTATCTCGATAATGCCTAAACTAGATAGGTTATTAGGCAGAACTTCCTCTTTCTTTCTTTATTTTTTCTTAACTAGTTTCTCACCCGTGGATTGCTTATGGATATTGGACGCTTGTTATGAAAACTATTAAAGAAATAGGCAGCAATCACTAAGTATGATAGTCTTCTTACAAATAAAAAATCAATAAGCTAATATCTAGGTTGGTGTGCAAGAAAATAGAATTAACTAAAAAATGTTACAGCAAAAAAGTGTACATTGAGCATTGTCCAACTACAAAAACTCTACTATTCTATATTTACAAAGTTTTCGGATTTTCTTACAGGGGGTTAGTCGTGGGAGAGTTCGAGAGATTTTAATGTATTTAGGTTTTCTCCTGTTAGTCCTGAGGGAGTTTGAGGGAGTCTCTCCAAATCTCCGTTAGTCGTGGGGGAGTTTAGAGGAGTCTCCTAAACTCTCTAGAAAACACCTGTTAGTCGCTGGGGAGTTTAAAAAAAGCTCTTGAACTCCCTGTTAGTCATAAAACCCTTCAAAACTAGGGAGTTGGTTGCTTTGGGGAGTTCGAAGGAGTTTTTAGTGTATTTTGGTCTCACAACAAATCTCTCAAAAGAGTAGAGATTTGGGAAGGAGTTTGGTGCGTAGAAAACCATTGGAGAAAGAAAAGGAAACGTTTTTTTCCAGGTATGTTTTTTTTCTTCTTTGATCTCCATGATTGTTTATAATAGTTTGATTTGTGTACTATTTTGATTGTTTTTCATATCTTTGATCTCCATGATTGTTTATTTTGATTGTGTGTATAGTTTTTTTTTTGTGGGTACTCTCTCTCTGTCAAAACCCTAATTTGTGGTTCAAAAGATCTTGGTAAGAAATTGCATGATTTGATTATAATGATATCTTTAAATTCAACCGTTGGAATATGATGAAATTTGAGTATGCCGTAGTTGACCTTGTTATAGAAGTACAGTAAAAAATTCACGCGGATCAGGTCACGTTTTCTACTGCAAAGCTTGCACAATATATGACTATGGTCTGTTGAGTTCAAATCCCGAATAGGGGACTGATTCCTATTTATCTCATTCTCCGCTTATCGAACAAAGCTGAAATTTTATTATGATGTTTGTATATATGAAGGTTGCCTACTGTAGAAATTTCATGAAGTTATGATCACTTTAGGTACACCAAAGTGTGAGAAATCCGGAACTGAATTCTGTATGCACGTATTGAAAGTAGTCGGGTTATGAGTAATGTATCTTTTTGATGAACCGCTGGAATGCTATGATTTTTGAGTGTGTTGTGGAATATTGAGTTGTAAGTGTACCATAAAAATTTAAAGAGGATCAGGTAAGTATTAATACTGAAAAGATTGGACAATCTGAAACTGTGTTTCGGTGAAACATAATTCCTTTACAGCTATCTTCATAATTTGTTATGTCATCATGCATTAATTGGCTTGCTACTTTGCATGGGTGTCATTGAGAATCACTATCACTTGTTAAGTCATCTTATTTAGACACATAATTCTCTTCTATTCTATATGCCAAAGTTCAATACAGTGGCGTACTTCATTCCGTATTGGCGTGTTTTAGCCAATTCATATGGTGCTTTTGTTATAATGATATCTTTAACTTCAACCGTTGGAATATGATGAAATTTGAGTATGTCGTAGTTTACCTTGTTATAGAAGTACAGTAAAATTTTCACGCGGATCAGGTCACGTTTGCTACTGCAAAGCTTGCACAATATATGACTATGGTCTGTTGAGTTCAAATCCCGAATAGGGGACTGATTCCTATTTATCTCATTCTCCGCTTATCGGAAAAAGCTGAAATTTTAGTATGATGTTTGTATATATGAAGGTTTCCTACTGTAGAAATTTCATGAAGTTCTGATCACTTTAGGTACACCAAAGTGTGAGAAATCCGGAACTGAATTCTGTATGCACGTATTGAAAGTAGTCGGGTTCTGAGTAATGTATCTTTTTAATGAACCGTTGGAATGCTATGATTTTTTAGTGTGTTGTGGAAGATTGAGTTGTAAGTGTACCGTAAAAATTTCAAGAGGATCAGGTAAGTATTAGTACTGCAAAGATTGGACAATATGAAACTGTGTTTCGGTGAAACAGAATTCCTTTACAACTATCTTCATAATTTGTTATGTCATCATGCATTAATTGGCTTGCTAAATTTGCATGAGTGTCATTGAGAATCACTATCACTTGTTAAGTCCTCTTATTTAGACACATACTTCTCTTCTATTCTATATGCCAAAGTTCAATACAGTGGCGTACTTCATTCAGTATTGGCGTGTTTTAGCCAATTCATACGGTGCTTTTGTTGCAAGGAGTTGCTAAGGGATTTTCTTTGATTAACAATTTGGCTAAGTAGCTCTGCGTGTTAGTACTGTGTAATCTAGTATCACATTTTTTTATCATGTTTACATTAGACTGTTTGGTGTTATCACTATCCTTGCTTAATTAAGTTCTAGTATTAGTCTAAGTACTAATGTAGCTAACATGTCACACCATAGAATGGAAAAATCCAGCCAACCTGCTGAAAACAACAAGAAGAAAAAGAATGTTAGGAAGAATAAGAATACGGAACCGGAGACGGAAGTGACTACGAATTACAAACAATGGACAACTCGAGAGACTGAGAAATTATTGGAACTGTTGGTAGAAGCTACACTTGAGAAGAAGAAAGACACTAGTGGATGTTTTACTAAGAGAATATAATCAAGCAATTGCAATACATACAAAGTCAGCGTATTGAAAGACCAATGAGACGCCCAGTTAATTTGTTTGGATATAACTATATAAGGAGAGTTTTGTGTCAAGACCCAGAAGACTTTCGAAGAAGTTATAGGATGTACCCTGATATTTTTCTAAAACTATGTTGTATCATTAGAGAAACTACATCAATATGTGATACAAGATGTGTTTCTATTGAAGAAATGCTTGGTACATTTTTACTCGTTGTTGGCCAAAGTTCACGATATTGCACAATACGTGACACATTTGGTCGCTCTCGGTGGACAGTTAGTAAAAACTTCAACAGGATGTTGCGAGCTTTAAATTCTATAGCTCCGAGGATGATGGCTAAGCCAACAAGTGCAACTCCATTTAAAATTCGTGAGAGTACACGATTTTATCCTTACTTTAAGGATTGCATTAGAGCTATGGACGGTACACATATCCCAGCAATGGTAGAGAAAAGAAATGCAGCCGTTTATCGGAATCGACATGGAATTACATCTCAAAATGTGTTAGCGGTTTGCAACTTCGACTTGGAGTTCATATACGTGCTCAGTGGATGGGAAGGGTCTGCTCATGATTCGAAAATACTTAACGACGCAATGACAAAAAGAAATGGACTGAAAATACCGGAAGGTAATTTTACTTTTATCTAATGTGAAGTTTTGAGTTGTTTGGTTAAGTTATATTCGGGTTCTACTTGACGAAGTTTTCTTTTTTTGTTTTATTCAGGTAAATATTACTTGGGGGATGGTGGGTTTGCAAACCGACGATATTGTTTAACACCATTTCGTGGCCAACGTTATCATTTGAAAGAATTTTCTGGTACGGGTAATCATGCGAAAAAAGGCTGAAGAGTTATTTAACATGCGTCATGCTTCTTTGAGGAATGTAGTTGAAAGATTGTTTGGTGTTGTGAAGTCTCGTTTCTTGATCTTTAAGTCTCAACCTCCATTTCCGTATCAGGTGCAAGCGGAGATAATGACAGCTTGTGCAGGCCTACACAACTTCTTACGAAAAGAATGTTGTTCAGATGAGTTTCCGGTCGAGGAAGAGGAAGATAGCCATCCATCAACGCTTGTAAATGACGATGAAATTTTGACACAACAAACTCAAGAACAACAACGTCAAGAAGCTAATGCATGGAGAAAGAGTATAGCGGATGATATGTGGGAAAATGTTCGTGAACAAAGGGAGTTAGAATTGTATGGAGACCGTTAAATTGAAGGGAAAAAAAATTATCTCGTTGCACAAAATAACATACTATTGATACAGAGATATGATCATTTTCATTTATTTTTTTCTTTTGATTAAAGATCAATGTTATTTGCAAATAATGGTTTATTGTTTCTTAAAAGAGAATGAGTTAGGAGTGAACTCTCCCAAACTCCCCCAAACTCCCTCTAATAAACTCCCTACACTCCCCCAAACTCCCTGAACTCAAAAACACAAAATTCTCTCAAACTCCCTACACTCTCTCAAACTCTCTCAAAATCCCTGAGATTTAAAATACACTCAACTCCCCCGAAATCACTCGAGAACCAACCACCTGTTATTCTTTTTGTCGAAATCAAGACAATAAAGTGATTTCAAAATTGAATAATTATCCTAATAGAATATTTTTTAGCCAATATAATACATTTCATGCCTTTCTTACCTGCCTAGTCAAGGAAATGCCTTTTTTACCTGCTTAGTCAAGGCAATAAAATGGCGTCAAAATCCAGTAAATATTGCAACTAAATATTCTCCATCATTAATGAGAATATATAGATTGTATCTTACCAATATCAGTAATTCTAAAGCACCACCAGACATTATGCAATTGAGACCTTCATCCAAACAATAGAACCGTGTAGACTGCTAACATATATTACGTTGAAGTAGCGGGGTTTGTTCGATTGATACAGGTCCATTTTGATATTTGCATAATGGTCCTATTTCAACATCTAAATTGATGATTTACCAAAAGCATTTAAGTAATTTGCAAATCGGAAATGTTATTTGGCTCTCTATTCTCCACCTCCCTATTCACCCTCTTATAATCTAAGCCTCACATCTATATTGAAATCCGCATTCAGGTTTAAGTGGGGTTCACTATTCCCCTAATGTGAAGTTTAGATTGTAGGAAGGAGAATAGAGAGGTGGAGATTAGGAAGCCAAATCAGTTTGCAAATTGAGAAAAATAACAAAATAAACTTGAATAAGAGTTCTTTTATAGTTTAGAGAGAACGAACAAAAATATGAAAAGTTCCATATATTATTGAGCAGTGCTATCTCACGCAGCTGCCTGGAACGGCTTCCTAAGCAACATGTTTTTAAGACGTTAGATCATGAATCATATCTCCTTGGATACATGTAGGGATGTTAAGAAAAAGAGGTAAGTGTGAAAAAGTCCTTATAATACATTGAAAATCTTGTCGTTTCAACTGTTCTTCTTCCCTATCTTCTTTCTGCAGCAATGGAAGTTTCTACTATCCATGAACCATGATAGTCACGCAAACTACAACATCTTATGGTTGTACCTAATATTTACCGGCGTCATCTATACTTCCAATCTATCAGCCTAGTTAACTCAATTCCCTCTTTGACTAAAAACTGGATGACCCTAACAGATTTTACCCATGAAAACAAAAATCACCAGATCGAAACCGGCATAAACGATTAACGCAAACAAAAGTTTAATGCAGAAGCTTATATTAAAATAAAATTTTGTTTTATTTCAGTAAGTTTAGAAACATGATCTACTTCTGTTTTTTTTTTCTTTTTCTATTGTTTACCTTATCGATTTTCATTAACACCAAACATCAATACTCAATGAAAGTTGTGAGTTGTGACCACCAGCTAATAGATCACAGTTAAATGTTTGATCCCATGATAGATTTTACAAATCATCATGGCTACCTCCCTTGAAATCAAAAACAAATCGTGATTTTTTCTTAATTCTAGAGAGAGAAAGAATTTGGAGAACTTACAGGGGGCAATATTAAAATTTCTCGGTTATTGACTACAGTTGTACATCCTCATCTGACAAACGTGGAGGATAACTAACAAGTTTTACCTTATCCGTCAAAATTGTAATCTAACGGCTTAAAATCTTGTTGCTTAGGAAGCCGTCCCACGTAGCTGCCCGGGACAGCACTGCTCTATATCATTTGCTACCTCGATGCCTTTGTTTCCTTCATTTTCCTTATGTTACTGATCAGGCACACGCCTTACTTTACTTTTGCATCGGGGTATATATAAAATTCAAAATTTACCTTGACACCACATCCAGATTTTGCACACTACCTTACAAAAATCATAAAACAAAAAACAATTGGATGAGCACATTAGCATGATGATTGCTTAAATCGAGATTTTGATTTCTCTAAATTAATACCTTATTAAGGGTATTTGACCTAAAATCCACGAGAAAAATTACAAAAAACAATGAAAAATAAAATATAGTAAATAAAGAGTAAGTGTGCGGGCGCTAGAAAACCTAATTCGGAATGGAATTTCACGGCGTTAAATGGCATATTAATGAAAGCATTAGCTTGCTAAATGATTTCCTCTCTCTTCTCTCTCCTATGAGAAAAAAGAAAACTTTAGAACTTCCTTTTTATTGCTCAGATCTCGTCTTTTTTGGCTAAATCTGAGCAAGGATATTTAGTTTTTCGTGAATAAGAATAATCTAATTGTGTTTTTAGTTTTTATTTTTGTTGTTTTTGGTGTTTATGGACACATTTCTACGTTGTTAAGGCGATCTTTTCTTTATCTTTTGGACGATTTTCTCTTCGCTTTAATAGCGATTCTTTCAATTTTCCTTGGTGTTTCTTGGCTTGCTATTCTCGATTCATCAAGAACATCAACGATTTTGCTCGGCGCGGCTTTGGATTCATCTTCAACAAAAGGGATTTAGGCCACCCGGATTCGTTTGGATCTACAAGATTTGGGGCAAAATACTCCATTTTGTTTGGAGCATCTCTTATTAAAAAAGATATTCATTTTAAATAGTCGGAGTTGTTTCCGGTTCACACCATCATTCATCACTACTACATCTACAAATTAGATGTCTTTGCGGTTCATGGCTCTTTCTCTTCGCGATGTACTTGCAATTGGTGTCATCTTTTGTATTTGGGTTTTGATTATCTTGTATTTGGTGTTTTTGATAATCTTGTAAGCAATCATGTAATCATCGTTTTGGTTTGAATGAATTGAAATGTGATTTTACCAAAAAAAAAAAAAAAGCTTGTTAAATGATTTCATCACCTCATCTGGGCTTAATTTTGCACCAATCGCAAGGTTAACATTTAAGAAAAC
>NC_039359.1:100009158-100081998 GCF_003573695.1 Papaver somniferum | reverse complement strand
AAAAAAAAAAGAAAAAAAAAAGGAAAAAAAAAAGGAAAAAAAAAAAGGTTTTGTTATCACATGCGGAGGTCACGGGCAACTGCAAAACAAATTCAAAGAAAAATCCAAGAATACCTAAAAGATGTAATTTAACCTTCAAGACGAAGAAATACCTAAAAGATATGATTTCACCGTCAAGACGAAGAAATACCTAAAAGATATGATTTCACCACCAAGACGAAAACAATGAATGAGGTATACGCGTGGGTTTAGAATTAATACCATGAACCTTCAAAAAGAAATAATATTGTCCATTTCACCTCAACTTACTTTTCAAGCTCCCATTGTCGCGCCCATTAGATTATACAGTACATGCATAACAAAAAGAAAACAAAATAGATCGGACAACAAAAAAAAACTCAAGCTCCCATTGCCGCTCCCATTAGATTATACGGTATATGCATAACAAAAAACCAAAATAGATCAGACAACAAAAAACAAAAATAGATTTGACAACAAAAATTAAAAAGAAAAAAAATCAAACAACACCCGTAAAAAAAAGCGCTTGCTCGAGGAATTTATATAGAGAATCACTGAACCCGGAAATTCCACAAAAATGGAAATTAAATCCATCAATATCTAAAAGTGACGTCACGTAATATTTTAAATTCCCATTGCTCCATCAAAGTGAAATAGTTAAATTCCCACGTGTGACAGGAGGCTATTCTTCCAAATTGTAAGATAATTTTAGATTATGTTTCAGTTACACAGTAACTTTGCTCCACTCTTACGGTGCATAATTTTTTTTGATTCATTGGATTTAGGTACCTTCAAGTGCCTTTTTCGATGAATTTTATACTTAACCGATCAAAAAAAAAAAATTCTTTTCGTGTTTCAACAAGTAAAAATAAGGGAGCGATAATAACAAGTATGTATTTACATAATAGGATGACATTTGCATAAGTGTACATTACATTGAAAACGCCATAGCTATGATAATGATTCTTTTGAACTTGATGGCACTGTCAATATTGTATTCTTCCACGAGATATTCTTGTTGTATAATATGAAATTGAGTATGAACTGATGATTTATTTCATGGGTGTGTTTAAATCGAAGTGATATGAATTGTACGTAGTTAAGTTTTGGGCTCTTTGTACCATTGAATTCCATAGATTATGTCTTTAATGAAATTGAGACCTAGGGTCCCTAAATTTGATATTTCTGTGTTGAAACCAACAAGAAAAGGATGGAGAGTGGATATTGTTGAATTACAGTTTTTTTGGGTTTAAGATTGTTGGGTTTGTAAAGTCTAGCGTGAATTACTTCGCAATCCTATATTTATCAAGTATCGCCTTAATTATAATAAACAAAACGAACGTAGTGTGACTAGTTTAGAGCTTATTTCAGAATATCCTTTCCATCTTAACAAAGGTAATATATTACAATCTTCGGTTCTTGTAATGGCTTACTTTGCTGACGAATTCGTAATGGCACAAGTGACATTAATACATGTGTTTGAGGGTGAAAATTATTTCTGCTGTTTTTGGTATATTTGGGTGTGTGTGGATGAGAAACGAATCTAAACTCTAAACAAATACATTGCACGGGAATACTTTTAAGTTCGAGAAATCAATCTGTAAGACTCTGGTCTAAACCAAGAAATGGACGTTCCAGATTCAATTCGGTCACAAGGTGAAGGAGAAGGGTTGATCTTAGGGAGGGAAGCGAAGAAGGTGTTGAGATTATGAAAGTGTTGGATGTTTCTGAATTGTATCAGAATGATGAACTGGATTACACAATGAAATCTATCAGTTCTGGGTGTTTTCTGGATACTGATGCCAACCCTTGGTTCTTTTTGTGTTGAATAGGTTGAAAACCTATTTATACAAGTCATTGAGCGCACCTTGATCTCTTAGGAAGTGGAGGAAGTGAAGTAGTGGAGAAGTGGATTTGTGCAGAATGTAATGATCATCGTGTTTCCGTTGTGAGGAAAACTGATCACACGTTCTTCCACCACTCTCATTACTAAAAACCGTCCGTCTTTCCTGACACGTTCTTGTAATGGACGCGTTGCATAACGCACGCTGTAAACCTCCAGACCAATACCCTAGTAAGCATCCCCCAGTTTGTAACATGTTTGATGTCTCGAATAAGTGGGTCGTGGACCCATCGTGGAGAATAGCAAGATGCTATTAGGTGAAACAACTAGGTTGTTTATGAAGTCGATATAAGATATTGTATGTATTCGATGCACGTGAAGCATCACAATTAAGAAGCTCAAACTAATAGATGCGTATGAAGCATCATTGTTTTAGAGCCTGGTTACATAAGTCGCGGATAAGCGTCTTAAAAGAGGAAGCACGAGCGACCACCTTTGGGTGATCATTTGGTGGCTCTAGGGACCCACCATTACTTGGAGGATCGCTTCGCTTAGAAGAAGGATGGTCGAACTTCACAACGTTGCTTTGCATGTTTTCTGAAAATAGATCTATACCATCCAACTAGGCTGGCAAAGTTGGATGGTCGTGATCGTTTGCGTCAGTTTCAAACTGCCATTGACACGACTTAGATTTTAGGAGGCCACACGGCCAACCCTCTTTGGGCGTGCGTTTGGAGGCATTTGAGCCTTAGTTTGCGTAGGCCGGTCGATCACGTGTAAAGGTGGATCCGCAGTGATCACGTTGACATCTTCAGGGCCGCTTAAGATTAAATCCAAGCCACTCAAATCAGCTGGTGAAGACGAGTGGTTGAGATCGATTTGCGGCAGTAATGTGTTGCCGCAAACGCAAATTAGTGTTTAGAAGTTTGTGCGTTCACCCTACTTTGGATGAACGATTCTACGTGTTCCAAGCTTGCTATGAGCAAGTCGATCGACCAACGATGGAGTTGGGTCGACGGTGAACATGTTATCATCTTGTTGATTGCCTAAAATTGGATCTGGGTCGTCCAACCAGGATGGCGAAGACGAACGGCCGTGATTGATTTGCGACAGTTTGTATACTGTCGTGACTCAAATTAGGGTTTTGAACGCAGCGCGTTCGTTCGGGTTTGGGCGAGCGGTTGAGCGCCCTAGAGGCTTTCCGCAAGCAAGTCGATTGACAAAAGAGGAATTTAGGCTAATGGTGAACATGTTGGCTTTTCCTTGATTGCTCGAAACGCGATCTAAGCCGTCCAACCAGGCTGGCGAAGTTGGACGAACACGATCATTTTGCGACAGTTGTAAACTGCCGTAACCCAAATTTAGGGTTTTGAGTACATCATGCCTGCTCGAGTTTGAGTGAGCGATCGAGCAACCTATAGGCTTGTTGCATGCAAGTCGATTGCCCAAGGGGAAAGTGGGGTAACTAATGATCATGTTGACACCTCTTTGATCGTTTGTAGGAAGATCCAAGCCGTCCAACTATGCTGGCGAAATTGGTCGGATATGATGTGTTTTGAGACCATTTTTTCCGGTCTTAGATCGTTCGAGCTTTGTTTTTACGCAGCGCAAAGGCGTTTGAAGAGCTTGTGCATGGGAAACATGGAACTCGATCAACTAGAGAACTAGTGGGACCGCTGGTGATTGCTACGACGCCTTTTTGATCGCCCAAAGCTCAATCTGGGACGTCCAACTTGGTTGGCCAAGTTGGACGGGCGTGATGAATTTGAGACCGTCATGGTCAGTCTAGCTCGTTTGAGCTTCTAAATAGCGGGAATACCCACGTTTGAGTCTGTGTTTGAAGTGCTTCTGAATGAGCATAAGACTACTCAATCGACTAGGGCACTAGTGGGCCCGTCGGTGGTCACTATAGTGATTGCCTAGTTCTGCTTGGAGTAGTCTAAGTTTGTTAAATCGCGAGGCCAAATTGTGTGGCCGTGATTATTTTTTGAGACTAATGTCAACAGTCCAGATTTTCCTTAAGGAATTTAAACGCGCGCAACTTTTAATTAAAAGGTGTGCGAACGCGCTGATCTCTTTGTCATAGGGTGATGTAGCCTATGTGAGTGTTTTCATCCAGGTCTCAATACTGACACTTAGGGAGATTCATGCCACTCTGTTGCGAGTGAACATTTAATCGTCATGTCATGCCAATATTGAAAGTTCGCTGGGAACATAGCATAGGAAAACACTAGGAAGGTCATGCATTAGTGAATAATGCTGATAGAACTCACAGAATATTTGAGATTGTTGTTGCATGCACCAATTTGAGTGAATTTCATGAATTATGTTGAATTGCTTCAAATACAGCAAAGAGGTTTTCTGCACTCGTCACTTCTTAAACATCTTTTCCTTTTGTAGGGTAACAACGTACTAAATGCTGGTTTTACAATTTTAGCCCTGAACTAAAATCCACCATCAACATTAAGTCCCATGCTTAGCACGTAATAGTTACACTATTGCGGGGTAAACACTAGATGGTGACAAATAAAGATAAAACTTATGAGACAAAGTTAGATGTTACCAGGGGAGATAGGTCGGCATGTCTTTGGAACATGTCATATTCAAGAGGCATCCAGGTGAGCGTTCCCCTAGCATGATGTTGGTTGGTCCCAGGTAGATTAGGCATACGGTTGGTCGGGATCTCAAACTATTCATGACGATGTCATAATCCTCGATTCTGATGTGGACGAGCCATATCATGAGGAATATCTTTAAAAGGATGGTGAAGCAATTTCTGAAAAGATGTTGAAGCAGCTCTTGAAGAGAACGTTGATGTAGCTTCCGAAAAGCGTGTTGAAGCGGCTTCCGAAGAGGACGTCGAAGCGGATTCTGGAGAGGACTCTAGTGAAGGCGCCCTTGGTCCTCATTCATGATGTAACTTCCATTTGTTATATCACGTGCGTTGTGCTTCCGTAAACAGGAAATCCAGGAGTCGTATTTGTTAGGTACGGAGGCTCAATCTCCAATTAATGGTGTGTGTGATTAGACACGTCCGAAGAAGCAATTGCAATCTGGATTACCGCGTGCACTAACTCGCTGCTTCATGATTCCGTGAAGGGATTTCCCAAGATATGAAATTTATAGATGGGGAAACTTCTTTCTGGGATCTAGGCTGAGATAGCGATTGAGGGGTTGTTTCGTCATTGAAGCAGCTGCACTTCAGGGTACGAATGACGCTTTCCCTAAGAAGCATGTACTGGCTGCTTGATGATTTCTTTTCAGTTATCTTGATATTTTTGATAGCGATGATGACATGCTTGTATGGGAACAATCCTCCGGAGCCGTTAAGTGAAGTAGAAAATCTGAGAGACCTTCTGTTGTCGACGTGCCTTTATAAGCCTTCAAGGACTTCGTTTCAAGCAAAATACCTTGAATCGTCTTTTGAATCTTGGACGTTTGTATGGAAAAGGATGCGATGAGCAGTCCCCGGTTACACTTCAGAATCGATGGAGTGGATGGACACGTGAAAATATCTCTGATTTGTACTTTGGAGTCTTTGATGCACATGTACGTCTTCATGTTGAGTGCGGATCGTAAAGCTTCAACAGAGATGATTGCTGATATTAGAAGCAAACCGGTTAAGGGACGTGAAGGCATCCTGTGCTGGAAGTTCCCAGGTGTAATTATTCTGAGATTATTTTCTCTTGAAAGATGTAATTCAGTTGCATTTGCTGGTAAGGAGTTGAAGCGGCTTCGACCTCTGAAGAGAGCGCTGAAGTGGCTTCGGGAAAGAGTGTTGATGCAGCTTCGGGAGAGAGAGCGTTGAAGCGGCTTCTTCTGGAGAGAGTGTTGAAGGGTATTCTTCTGGAGAGAGTGTTGAAGGGGCTTCTTCTAGAGAGAGTGTTGAAGCGACTTCTTCTTCAGTTTGATTCCCCTTGCAAATTACATGCTTCTTGATTGACCATCTCTCGTGTTGAAGAAGTCCTTGACTGATGGTGAAGGAATTTCATGTTGAGCCTCAGTCCCCAAGCGTGAGTTATATGGTTCTATCTTGCATGGTCGGTGGGTTTACCATAATAAAGATATCACCATCTCGCCTCTGTAATGGTGACTCTATTACTTCTCCATGGGAAAGTAAAATACGCAAAAGTTCGGATTACCTCTGTCAGTAGTGGTTGTTGCTATGGTGAAGCTCTGGCGAGCAACAACAATTCTTGGCAGCATCTATGATCAGAAGAGACTGGCAGGGAGAGGCATGGTAGCTACTTGCACGAACTTGGCAGTCTTCATATAATGGTAGAGATCTTCTCGTTATTAGAGGGAGAAAGAATCGATAGCTTCCTTGGTGTTTACTCATGGAATGGAGAAGAGGGAGACAGTCCCTTGCCCACGAGTATCTATTGAGCTTTCAACTTGATAGATGCTGTCACGCTGGGCCTTTGAAGAAATAGTTTGGAAGAGAGTTGGGGTTGAACCCGATGTTGATGAGGATCGGACGAGTTGCTGATCATGGGGTCGTCTCTGCGTCTAAATTGCGTTTCATAGACGTCCAGGCATATCGCTGTTTTTTTGAAAATACGTCTACTCTCTTGAGTATGTCCTCATCTTTGGGAATCTTTAAATCATGATGATAACGTGCTTGCATCTTTGACTTCAACATCTTCGAGATGGATAGTGCTGAGCAGTCCCAAGTTACACTCCTTTGTCTTTATCATCTTTGGATCGTGACTTTGAGGAGTAGGGAGATTCCCTCATGCGAATGAGTTAACTAACATGTTGTGCAAATATGAAGAAGCTCTTGACATGGAGAGTTCGTATGTACCTCTTAGGTCCGGGTGCGACCTCCTTCGGTAATGCAACTACTTCTTCTACAGGAGACGAAATTCTGAAAGCTTCTCTCACGATTTGTTGTCGTCAAGCCAGATATGGTGTATCCCGGACGTTGTTTTATCATTGTGATAGTCGTGCATGTGTTACTGAGGTTGGAATTGGCGGTTTTGGACGCGCAGGATGTTGTATCTCGGTGGTTTTCCTCTTCTTCAGTGAAGCTTCTTACATGAGGCTGAAGGTTGTATTGCCTGTTGGTGAGATGTATGCTTCCACGAATATCATGAGGCTCTTCATTCCCTGCATGCCTGGTTCTTTCTATCAGGGCAGGTGTTGCTGTAGCCGTTGTTCAATCATATTTGGATCATGACAATCCAGTGCTTGGATTTTGAAACTCTTGACATAATCATTTAGACGCTCATTGTTTCGTTTGAGCATTCTCCCCAAATCTGAAAAGGTGATTTGCTCGGGTACGAAGAAATATTTTTGTAGAAAGTGGTTACCATCTCACACTAGTTGGATACGCTGTTTGGTGCGATGTTGTTGTACCAGGTGTACTCCCTTCCAGTAAGTGACTTTGAGAACTCTTTCAGGCGGAGAACATGATTGTATTCGTACTCTCCTAATGACTCCAGAAAATGAGAGATGTGTTCACAAGCATTACCGGTTCCGTCATAAAAGGAAAATTGAGGAGAGGAGTATCCTCTCGGAAGAGGAACTCTTTACACATTAGGCGGATAAGGAGGTTGATGCTGGTGCAGGTCTACCGGTTTTCCTTGCCTCGATGCTGGATAAGTCGTTCTAGATCCTCACGCGTGATGAAATTGGACGGCTGATTCTTTCCAGCTCAGGAGCAACATGAACTTCTTCATCTATGAATGCACGCCATGTTGAAGTGCTTGCGCTAAAAGTGTTGAAAGTGTTCTTCATTGCTTCTATGGGTTGACGTGGCTCTTGTGGTAGTCGCTTCATTAACGTTTTAAGGAAAGTGAGTACCTCTTTCTGAGTTGTAGTCATGTCCGTCTGAACCTTAGCAAGAACATCTCGTCTTTCCATCAAATCAACAATGGTGACAGGGGGTTGGTCTCCTATGGTCTCTTGTCCTGATGGGGAAGTGGCAGTAGCTCTAGTAATAACCGGGAGTGTTACGCTCGAAGAAATATTGGTGGCGGCGGCGTCTCTGGCTCCGGTGATTGGAGGTGTCACGCCTAAAGGAGTGTCTCGCTGTTGTCCAGGTTAACATAAAAGATGAATCCTTATGATGATTTTGAAGATGGATCAAGCCCCTTTTTTATTGTATATGTACGAATTCTCGGAATTACGCCATGTTCTGGATCTACACTTTTTGTTGATGAAGTGATAGAGGATACTCATGACTTTAAATTGGTAGCAGCGGTGGAATAGAGATAGACCTTTTCTTTTTTGATCAATACAAGTGTCTTCCTGGGACTCCAATGGTATTGAGATTTATTGTCGACTATCTCCATACTAGAAAAAAAACTACGCGAATATTCACTTTGTCTTTCTGGGTGTGGACCCTTTGAGGCATTTCTGGCTTGCTCCATACAACGCTCGTGGTGTTACAGAGAAAGCGGTTTCTCCATCCAGACCTTCGAGAGATACCGCTGTGCTCTTTTAGGTAGTAGCCACGTCTCCTTGTGTCTTCACGCGAATTTCTGGTCCTTTAATCTGGGACTTTTACTGGTGCTTATCTATCCAAGCCATTTCCTGTAGCATTGCTTGAAAAAAGAATTTTTGTGAAGCTTCTTAGCGAGTGGAACACCGGGATTGAAATTGGTTGTTGAACCTAAATTGAATTTAATGGTTGAATTGGATCTAAGATCCACCCTTTTGAAATTGAGAAAACTGGAATGAATATTGATTTTGCAACCGAGAGATCAATCTCCCACTGTGGTCGCCAATTGTTTGAGGGTGAAAACTGTTTCTGCTGTTTTTGGTAAATTTGGGTGTGTGTGGATGAGAAAAGAATCTAAACCCTAAACAAATACATTGCACGGGAATGCTTTTAAGTTCGAGAAATCAATTTGTAATACTCTGGCCTAAACCAAGAAATGGGCGTTCCAGATTCAATTCGGTCACAAGGTGAAGGAGAAGGGTTGATCTTAGGGAGGGAAGCGAAGAAGGTGTTGAGATTATGAAGGTGTTGGTTGTTTATGACTTGTATCAGAATGATGAACTGGCTTACACAACGAAAGCTATCATTTCTGGGTGTTTTCTGGATACTGATGACAAACCTTGGTTCTTTTTGTGTTGAATAGGTTGAAAACCTATTTATACAAGTCATTAAGCGCACCTTGATCTCTTAGGAAGTGGAGGAAGTGAATTAGTGGATAAGTGTATTTGTGCGGAAGGTAGTGATCATCGTGTTTCCGTTGTGAGGAAAACTGGTCACACGTTTTTCCACCACTCTCATTACTAATAACCGTCCGCCTTTCCTGACACGTTCTCGTAATGGACGCGTTGCACGCCGCACGCTGTAAACCGCCAGACCAATACCCCAGTAAGCATCCCCCAGTTTATGACATGTTTGATGTCTCGAATAAGTGAGTCGTGGGACCCATCGTGGAGAATAGCATGATGCTATTAGGTGAAACAACTAGGTTGTTTATGAGGTCGATATGAGATATTGTATGTATTCGATGCATGTGAAGCATCACAATTAAGCAGCTCAAACTAATCGATGTATATGAAGCATCATTCTTTTAGAGCCTGATTACGTAAGTCGCGGATAAGCGTCTTAAAAGAGGAAGCACGAGAAACCACCTTTGGGTGATCGTTTGGTGGTTCTAGGGACCCACCATTACTTGGACGATCGCTTCGCTTGGAATAAGGATGGCCGGTTTTCACAACGTTGTTTTGCTTGTTTTCTAAAAATAGATTTATACCATCTAACTAGGCTGGCAAAGTTGGATGGTCGTGATCGTTTGCGGCAGTTTCAAACTGCCATTGACGCGACTTAGGGTTTAGGAGGCAACGCGGCCAACCCTCTTTGGGCGTGCATTTGGAGGCATTTGAGCCTTAGTTTGCGTAGGCCGGTGAATCACGTGTAGAGGATGGATCTGCAGTAATCACGTTGACATCTTCGGGGTCGCATAAGATTAAATCTAAGCCACTCAAATCAGCTGGTGAAGACGAGTGGTTGAGATCGATTTGCGGCAGTAATGTGTTGCCGCAAACGCAAATTAGTGTTTAGAAGTTTGCGGGTTCACCCTACTTTGGGTGAACGATTCTACGTGTTCCAAGCTTGCTATGAGCAAGTCGATCGACCAACGATGGAGTTGGGTCGATGGTGAACACGTTATCATCTTGTTGATTGCCTAAAATTGGATCTGGGTCGTCCAACCAGGATGGCGAAGACGAACGGCCGTGATTGATTTGCGACAGTTGTATACTGTCGTGACTCAAATTAGGGTTCTGAACGCAGCGCGTTCGTTCGGGTTTGGGCGACGGTTGAGCGCCCTAGAGGCTTGCCGCAAGCAGTCGATTGACAAAAGAGGAACTTAGGCTAATGGTGAACATGTTGGATTTTCCTTGATTGCTCGAAACGCGATCTAAGCCGTCCAACCAGGCTGGAGAAGTTGGACGAACACGATCATTTTGCGACAGTTGTAAACTGCCGTAACCCAAATTTAGGGTTTTGAGTACATCATACCTGCTCGAGTTTGCGTGAGCGACCGATCACCCTATAGGCTTGTTGCATGCAAGTCGATTGCCCAGGGGGAAGTGGGGTAACCAATGATCATGTTTACACCTCTTTGATCGTTTGTAGGAAGATCCATGCCGCCCAACTAGGCTGGCGAAGTTGATCGGACATGATGTGTTTTGAGACCATTTTTTCCGGTCTTAGATCGTTCGAGCTTTGTTTTTATGCATCTCAAACGCCCACGTTTGGGTCGGCGTTTGAAGAGCTTGTGCATGGAAAACATGGGACTTGATCAACTAGAGAACTACTGGGCCCGCCGGTGATTGCTACGGCGCCTTTTTGATCGCCCAAAGCTCAATCTGGGACGTCCAACTTGGCTGGCCAAGTTGGACGGACGTAATGAATTTGATACCGTCATGTCGGTCTAGCTCGTTTGAGCTTATAAATAGCGGGAATACCCACGTTTGGGTCGGCATTTGCAGTGCTTGTGAATGAGCATAAGACTACTCGATCGACTAGGGCACTAGTGGGCCCGTCGGTGATCACTATAATGATTGCCTAGTTCTGCTAGGAGTAGTCTAAGTTTGTTAAATCGCGTGGCCAAATCGTGTGGCCGTGATTATTTTTTGAGACTGATGTCAACAGTCCAGATTTTCCTTAAGAAATTTAAACGCGCGCAACTTTTAATTAAAAGGTGTGCGAACGCGCTGATCTCTTTGTCAGAGGGTGATGTAGCATATGTGAGTGTTTTCATGCAGGTCTCAATACTGACACTTCGGGAGATTCATGCCACTCTGTTGCGAGTGAACATTTAATCGTCATGTCATGCCAATATTGAGACTTTGCTAGGGAACATAACATAGGAAAACACTAGGAAGGTCATGCATTAGTGAATAATGCTGATAGAACTCACAGAATATTTTGGATTGTTGTTGCATGCACCAATTTGAGTGAATTTCATGAATGGTATTGAATTGCTTCAAATAAAGCGAAGAGGTTTTCTGCACTCGTCACTTCTTAAATATCTTTTCCTTTTGCTGGGTAACAACGTATTAAATGCTGGTTTTATAATTTTAGCCCTGAACTAAAATCCACCATCAACAACATGCAATAGTATGATTTGTATTTGGAACCCAACAACTAGAGAATACAAAGAAATAAAAACACCTTACAGTAGCAGCAACAGTGGATTTCAAGTGTTTGTGGTGGTTCTTCCTTTCGATTCAAGCAACATCAGCGGTATGAGCTCAAGCAGCAATGATGTAAGAGGTACCAGCATCAATTTTCTACACACTACAAGAGAAACAAATTGGGGGTTTCTATAGTTACAGGTACAATTCGAGGGGTAAAACCATTGTCGGCTTCTACCGCATCGAAAATGACTCCTGTTCCTGCACTCAATATGAGGCTATGGTATGCTCCTCAGTTAGAGCTTCTTGATGGGTCTGTGAAAGGTGCAACCTTAGTTGCCATTCACCCTAATGAACAAACATCTTCCAAGAAAGAGGTATCTTATGTCTCTTGGGTTTCAAATGCATTTGAGGATCCATAAAGGACAACTGCTAAATTGCTGGTAGAAAGACGAACTTATTGCCTAGAGATAAATTCTTTCTGAGAGCCATGAATACTAAGGTAATAATAAGTTACTTTTTTTTTTGTCCAATTTTAAGTTTATTGTTCAAATAGAAAATAGAAGTCCTCGTCATTGATCATTGTAGTTGTGGATGGGGGAAAACGGTTTGCCGGTTTTTTAGGGAATGAGGGAATCACCGTGCGATGGAGATTCCTCGAACTGGCCAAACTGCTCAACCTCACACAGATGCACTACAAAGAGAGTGCTTAGATTCAAGAAATCAATATGTAGGACTCCGTCATAAACCAAGTCAATGGTCGTTCCAGAGTCAATTTGGTCGCAAAGAGGGAGATGGGTTGATCTGTAGGAGGGAAACTGAGAATTGTGTGGGATCAGTGATGATCAAGGATTGTGGATATGTTGAAGGTTTCTGCAATTTTTGGTGAACTGTTGAAATTGAGTTCTGTGAATAAGTTTTTAATCGAGTTTTCTGTAGACGAATATCGATGATGATAATATTGCATGTTGTCCTCGATTTTGGACTTACTTATATTGCAAGAATGATGAACACCCTGATCCCTGTAAGCGTGACGGTTTCTTGAGTGAAAGAGTGGGAAAGTGGGAGATCGTGGTGAAACCAGTTCCAGGTCGTGCATAGACTTGGTTGATCACTGGCCCACTACTTTGCTAACTCCTTCAACCGTTGACACGACTTACTCACATTTCTCGTTGTGGATGAATCCACATGTTGTAGGCCGCGAGACCAAAACCCTAAGTGATATCCCCCATTTGTGATGTGATTGATGTCTCACAAATCGTGGAGTCTGCATGACAGACGTGCATTTAATTAGTCACTTTGACTGATTTAGACAATGAGTCTAGGTTTTGTTGAATTGAGCATGAATGACGAATTGCTCAGTGGAACATTCAAGTAACTGAGCAAGTATTGCTCCACGAATTACTGGGTGTTGATGGTTGGATCAATATTTGAGCAATTGAGCAAGTATTGCGAATTACTGAATATTGATAGCTAGGAAATTGAGCAAGTATTTCTCAATTCGACGAATTACTGAATATTGATAGTTGGGTCAATATTCGAGTAATTGAGTGATTGCTCAATTCGACGTTGGCCGTGACCCAATAAAATATTAATCAAAATATTGGTAGATTACCAAATATTATATAATTAATACGCGTGTTTTTTTCTGGATAATTATGAATTTATTTAGTGTTTGAACTACCCAGAATGATGATTTGTTGAGCGTTTGTTCAAAACCCTAATTTTTGATCGATTGCTCATTAATTGACAAATTGCTGAAAATGGGTCATGAGCGAAGGAGGGACCGACCACATGAGACTATGGACGTCCATGTGATTCCCAATTGCTCGAGTGAGCGTACACCTGGGTTCTGAATCGACCAGTTGGTAAAGGAATGGCGATTAAATGTTGATTTCATCATTTATTGAAATAGTGCTCGATTGAGCATTAGGTGATAAAACCTAATTATAGAAAAGTGAGGGACCGACCAAGGTAGCATGAGACCGACCCTTGGTGGTCTTGGGACCGCTGATGGGCGTTTGCACAAACTCTGAGTTAATTGTGAAGAGTTTGGACCCAATATGAGCGATTACGTAAATTAGGTCAAAAGTGTGAAGATGTGTGGGACCGGCTTATTGCAAGCCTTGGGGCCGCCCTTGGTCGGTCAAGGGAGCATGCCCGTGTCTCCATAATTTCCGTGTCTCATTTATGAGAGTTTCAACATTTTCTGATGTGTGTTTGAGCAATATTTCAGGTTTTCAGAAGAGTTAGATCTTTGACTGAAATCCTCGTTTTTGCTCGAATGAGCAAGTATGCTCGTTTGATCAATATTTTGTAAATATTAAAATAATAATATTTTAATATATTTTTCGTGAGTAGCCTAGTCGGTCATGTGACCATGTTGACTTTTGGCGTTTTCATGGTTTGCGCAATATTTGAGAAAATATGGAGAAACCATGATTTTTACAAACAGGGGAGTTTCACAAGATGAGAAAAATAACAATTTATGAAAAATTAGGGATTGCAAGGTGTGGGAACGGTCACGGCTAGGGCATGGTCAACCGGCTAAGTTTCCCAGTCCCGCAACACCTTTTCCTATTTTTTATTATTATTTTTTGTGAAACTACACAAAATTGGGAAAACCACAAAATATGGAGAAACGATGAGTTTTGACCAAACAAGGAAAGTTGCTAAGATGGAGGAGTCTTCATGAATTTATGAAAACAACAAAAATAAGGAAAAATAATGCAGGAAGCATGGGACCGGCCACGGCTAGGGCCCGACCCATGGGCGCTTCTCCATTATTTTAATATTGTTATTTTCTCTCTCCTGTTTTGTGCGGGATTCCTCATTTGTCCATATTTTGGATGTGCGTTCGCGCATTTGGGTGGATCATTGTCGAGTACACTTGCACTATTTTATGGGGATTACTCAGTGGTAGTCCAGATGCCCAATTGTTGAGTATTTATCACTAATTTATGAAATTCAATGGATAATGATTCATGAAATTGAGTAATAAAAGTGAGTAGTTTTTTTTATTATCAATTCATAGGATCAACCGTGGATTCGACTGTGAATTCGGAATAATAAAATAGGTATTACCATTCCATGGGATAGTGGATTCGACCATGAAATCGGAGTAATAAAATAAGTGGTGATATTACCATTTCATGAGCCCAGCTGTGGGTTCGACCATGAAATCGGAGTAATATCTATTACCATTTCATGAGATCGGCCGTGGATTCGATCATGAAATCGGAGTAATACATTTATCTATTACCATTTCGATCATGAAATATGAGTAATGAGATAAAATAGATTATCTTCTAGGAATTCAGTGGTGAATGTCACGGTAGAATTTAATCTCTTGTGTATAGTCAGTGAATCAGCGAGAGTTGCCGATATCCTGAAGACGTTATTGCACTCAATCTTGCGGAGAACCGCCTGGGTCTATCCACGTCTCTCTACATAGTCAGGGAACAGTGAGTGTCACCGACGTCCTGAAGGCGTTATTGCTCTCAATCTTACAGAGAACCGCCCAATAGTTCTTCTATGTAGAGGGGGGTTTCTCTCATGTAGTCAGGGAACAGTGAGTGTCACCGACGTCCCGAAGGCGTTATTTCTCTCAATCTTACGGAGAACCGCCCAATTATGTTATTATACATAGAGGGCATGATGAAATGCGAGGTATTGAATGCTCAGATAGTGGAGGCCTTCCGAAATGCATAATCATCATGGCTTCGTAAAATATGAATCGTCACATGCCTGAAAGCCGTGTCAGAAACATGTATCATGATTTTACGGTTTTGTCCTTTGTTGAAAATCCACCATCTACATTAAGTCCCCTGCTTAGTAAGGGACAATTATGTTCCGCAGTAAGCATTAAATGGTGATTTTCAGTCGACGAGAGATCAGCGGTTGAACTCAGTATACAAAGGTAGTTTCAGAATCCTCAATTTACTCCAATGGTGTCATGTACGAGCAAACGTACGAGTGAGGACTCTGATTGTTGATTGAGTGCGATTCCGTGAGTACCGAGAGGTGAAGCATCGCTGATCTAGTCGGTCAAAGGTCTAGTTTTGGTCAATTTAGGATTTATGGACCCGAGCCCAAAAAAGAAAACCCACGTTTTATTAGGTTTTGGAAATAAAATTGATATAAAAAGGAAAAAATCCTAAAATTCTTTTATTTTTGATCGAATAACCACTTCCCTCCCTTCACCATTCTCACGCGAGTAGCAGCAGGGAAGGAAGATTTTCGTCGGACTTCAGTCGTCACCGACCGTCGGCCAAATTCCCGCCGGCGCCGACCAGGTAAGTCCGTAACTTCTTTTTTTTTTTTTTTTGTGTGTGTTTGGTGTATTCATGAGTTTTCCATGAGTTGTTGAATACAAAATTCCATGGGTGCATGTATGCGTAGGTTTTATGAAATTTTGTTGCTTTTGAAAATACGTATGCACGTTCGTTCGACAGTTTAAGAAACGAGCAAAATTCCCTAATATGAAAGAGACACATATATTATTGAATAGACATGGTCTAGTTGAAGTAGAGAAAATTTTGTTTATGAGGGTTCATGAAAACCCAAATTTATCTTGAAAGCATGAACTTTCACAAATACTTTTAGGGACGTAGGTTCGTTCGTAGTAGAAGCAGTAAATAACAATCTTTAGAGTTAAAGGAGCAGTAAATAAAAATCTTTAGAGTTAAAGGAATTTTGAAAAGACCTGTAGTTCATGATAAATTTTATGTGTGAACTTTCAAAACTTTGTTTGGAACATGTAGACTTTTAAAAAATAGTAAAGACCCTCGTTTTATAGACGAATGCTCGCTTGAGCAAAAGTTTTTTTTTATTTGATTTACGTGAGTTATTACTTACGATTTTTTGTCTTTTTTGTAAATACGTGACCTGTTCACATTTTTATTTAAAAAGAAAAATCAAACTTTGATTTAAAAAGAAAAATCAAACTTTGATTTATCGAAAATTGCTGAAAGCAAACAGTATTTGGTGAGTTCGTTAACTCATAGTGTACGCATGAGTTTGGTGATTTTATAGTGTGTGTACACATAAAAATCGGAGAATGTTCATATGGAAGGTTATATGGATCATTCATGGTTTCATATAAAGTCAGGTGTTTGACTTTAAATTTTGCTCGTCCTTGCAGGTCTGAAGAAACGAGCAAGTTTTCAAAGTTTTACGTTGTTATCACTAAGTTCGTGAAATCGTAAATACGTAAGAGTTGAGGATTACCATTTTCGTTATGAAATCAATATTAGGATAGTTGTAATCCCGTGCTTCTAATTTGGTTCCAGACGATGGTGACTTCCAGCAGTAGCAGTGATTATGATTATTATTACTCTTCCAGCTCTTCTGAAGAGGATTCCAAAGCTCCCGCAGTCAAATCGCGAGCTAAGACGAACCATGCTGAGAGAACAAAGCCCAGCACGCCTGTTAATGACCGGAGAGTCACTTATGATGAGCTCATGAAGAGAAAAACCGAGGATGACAAGTTGGACGATCATCGACGAAGAAGGGACCGAGTCCGGTGCAGAGTGCTAACATCCGAGGAGAAACTTATAACTCGAGCCGATGGTGTACCCTCTGATTCTGATGCTTTGGGAGATGAACCCGTGTGGATGCCGCAGGATCGCAAGATTAAGCCAGACCGGCATACCAGGGCGATCGAGAGGCTGGTCAAAGATGACCTTGAAGCTGAGCGTGAAGAAGAAGAATACCAGGACTCATTATACAGCGATCCTGATATTCATCCAGACTTCGTCAACGACCGTGATAGTGATTCCGACGAAGAACTCGAAGAGGATTCCACGAAAGATGATGATGATGAATCTGATAATTCTGAAAAATCTGATGACTCCGATGAATCTGATGATTAGTCTTACTCATGAACCTCTTTAAGATTATTTGTTTTTGTCGAAGTAGATATTTTCTGGTTATTTGAGCAGTTTTGTTATAGAGACGTTTCTTTAGAGATTATTTTTTGAACCATAATCCCTTATTTTATCGTTTTCCAAATCTTCTTCATATCTCTGGCTGATGGACCAATGTCCATGTAGACAGTAATCATCCACGAAGTGCAACTATATAAAATGTCTAGAGAAATACGCGGCCTTCCATACAATCAATTCATAGTCGTAATGTTGACTACACCTGAACGGTCAGTCCCCAGTATTGTTACGCTTCTCCCATTCTTCATGACTCTGATTCGGTATTTAGGGTTTCAGTAGAAACCGCAACAAACTTGTTTACCCATTATGGGATAAGTATCCACGTTTCGACTTGTAATGCCTGGGGTTTCTTATATAAATAGTCCATCATCTCTTGCCTTTATATACTATCAAAAGAAATTTTGATCACGATCATACCTCTCATCACCATGTATGGAAAAAGTGTTTCTTCAAGAAGTGAATTTCGCGCAGAACGTGTTGCGGCAGTGTCCATTTCGGTGAGTTACACATTTTCTCTTATCTCTGTTCAATCAGGGTGATTGATCAAAAGAAAATAATTTGTCGCAGGATAATCAGAAGAATCAATATTCTTCTTGTAGTTTGAGACCCAAACGGACTGTTAAAGCTTTTTCCCGATACAGGTCGGCTCATGCTGAAGCTGGAGCATCCTTAAGTAATTTCATAACTTCTCAAATGGAGTTTTACAATGCTCGATGTTCGATAAAATTAAATATTCCTTCGTTTCATCGCAGGTTGATGTTCGTGTTGTTGTCGATGCTAGAAAGAGGAAGAATGGGAAATCCGTGGTCGTGGTTGACGATAACAGCAACCGTGTCGACGAAGATTCTACTGATTCTGTGGAGGATGGGAATAGAGTTTACGCTCACGAATACCCAACAGCTGGACTCCCATTTGAGGCTCCCATGATCAGCAATTGCCCGAATAATAAAGTGGTTGGTGGATTCGTCATTCCCAAGTGTCACGTGCCCATGTATACCAAAATTTGGAGAAGGTACGGGCATATTGCTACGACTGAATTATGGAAAGTCTTTCTAACAACCCTTCTGACTAGAGTTGCAGGGTCGTTACCGATCATTGAAGAGATGAACCGGATGCATCTGCGAGATGTCAAGAATCATGAACTGCACAAATGGGACGAGATGATTTCAAACTGTGAAACCCTGCAGTTCAATATAGGTTGGCTTCGTCATAGGCTCGAGATGATCAAAATTCACAAGGCGACGGCTGCTGCTGATGCGATTTCTGCGACCACTACCATACTGGAGGAGGAGAAGATACTTGTATTGGAGTCAGAAAGAGTTAAGAAGGCGGTTCAGGACTTGAAAATGAAAACCAAAAATTTCCGGACGAAGCTTGACAGGGTTTTCTGTAGAGGTTATCCTCTGTTGGATGGTTTGCTCTGAGTGAGCATTTGAAAGAATTTTTTTTCTTATGTAGGCTTGAGATTTTGTTTTGAATAAAGTAGATGATTGAAAGATTCTTGTGAGATTCATAAAATACTTGGAATTTTAAATGAATGAGCATACTGCATACTCTTTTGGAGAGAACGGAAATTACATTTAGAAATTTAATACTTTGAGGATCGTTTAAGCATAATACGCCTTGAGCCACTTTCCATTGATGACGTTTCCTTCGACTCCTCCATTAAAAGCTAAGATTTTTTAATATCCGTTAGGTACGACTTTTATAACTACATAAGGCCCTTCCCATTTAGGAGATAACTTGGGGGCGTACATGTCTTGTTGGATATGTTTTGCTGTTTTCAAAACCAAATCTCCTACTTGAAATGTTCGAGGTATTACCATTTTGTTGTATGCCTTGGAAATTCTCTGTTTGTAGGTTTCCACATATTTTTCTACCTTGGTCCTTCTCGATTCAAGCATGTCTAACTCAGCAATCCTCGAGTTAGATACTTCGGCTTCATCCCATTGCACTCTACTGGCCTCGCGATTCTTGCAGAAGGAATCTTGATCTCGGCTGAGAGGATATCATCAGCGCCATAAACAAGAGAATATGGTGAAGTCCCAATTGAACTCCTTGGTGTGGTATGGTAAGCCCATAAAGCCATGGGTAATTCCTCATGCCATGTTCGTGGATTGTCATGAACTGTTCGACTGAGAATCCGAATCAAGGTTTTGTTGGTACTCTCCGCTTGTCCGTTTCCTTGGGGATAGTACGATGTGGATAAAATCTGTTTGATTCCGTATTCCTCGAGAAAGTCTGCAACATGTTTGTTGGTGAAGGGAGTTCCATTATCTGTGATAATATGTTTAGGAATGCCGAATCTGCATATGATATATTCTTTGATGCAAGTTGCAATTGTGACTCCAGTGGTGCTTCGAATAGGAATAGCTTCAACCCACTTGGTGAAATACTCAATTGTTGTAATGATGTATTCATGTTGCTTCGAAGATGCTGGATTGATTTTTCCGATAATATCCAGTCCCCAGTTGTAGAAGGGCCATGGACTTCTCAAAGAATTTAATGGGAGACAAGGAGTGTGAATGAGGTTACCGTGAACTTGGCATTGATGACATCTCCGAACATAGGCGGCTGCATCATCTTCCGTGGTTGGCCAGTAATATTTCTCATGAATTTGGAGAAATAATTTCTTCTTTCCTTGGTCTTCACCTTCGTGCATCTCTTTCAAGATTGTAGGAATTTCATGTTCATCCAATCATCTCAGGAGGTTCTCACTAAAGCTTTTGCGATACAAAATCCCTTCCAGTTAGACAAAACGTTTGACTCTCTGAATGAGTTTGATTGCTCTCTTCTTCTCTGATGGAAGATCGTTGTCGCGAATATACTTTATGTAAGGTTCTCTCCATCCCCAGTGTGATGGATTGTTAGAATTTCCAAATGATGAGGCGGTGTCTGACAATTGGGACAAGATCCTTGCAGCATCCTCGACTGAGCTTCCATACAGGGCCAACAGTAACCAAGCCTTTGAAGCCTTCTGTAGAGTGTGACCACTAGGGTTTGCCCACATATTTCCTCATGTATGCGTTTGAGTTGTTCACTGGCCTCTTCATCTCCAAAGCATCGTGAAAGGGATCCATCAGGATTGCCATAATATAACACTCTGTGCAGCAGGAATTTTTTTTTCAACTCCTTGAGACTTATTTTCCCCTACGTAAGAGAATTGCTCAATTCATGAATGATGGGTGCCCGCCAGTCCTTCGATTGAGCATGTTCAACTTGAGTAAGCCAGGTAGATAATACAGGGCGCCTTTGTACAGTGATGGATTTATTAGATCCTTCAAATTGCATTTTTGATGCTAGAGTTGCTAGACAATCAGCATGTTTATTGTTATTACGGCCGATATGGACGATTGTTGCATCAGAAAAATTAGTTAATAGTCGTTGCGCCTCGGTCCTGAACGGAGCAAGTGTTATTTTTTTGAGAGATTATACGCCATTCATTTGATTGACCAGAAACTTTGAGTCTCCTCTGATTTCTAAGTGCTTTGCTCCGGCTTTCTTGGCTAAAGATAACCCTAGGAGAAAAGCTTCATATTCTGCTGAATTTTTGGTGCAGTGAAAATCCAGCTTGAATGAATGTGAGAAGACTTCACCGGATGGAGATACTAGAACAATGCCCGCTCCACCAGTATCATTGCTCGGAGTGGCAGATCCATCAAAATATAGTAGCTATGTTTCTTCTTGAATAACTGAAATTTCTGGAAACTCACCGGGCACTTCTTCATGCAACATTGTGATGTCTTCTCCGGGGAAAGAAGCAAGTACGTCTGCGACTGCTTGTCCTTTGATTTCTTTTGGAGGGACACACACTATGTCAAATTCTGACATTTGAAGTAGCCATTTTGCTGGTCTCCCAATCAATGCAGGTTTCGACAGTAAGAATTTTATGGGATCAGCTTTGGCCACCAGCACGACTCTGTTTGATAGTAGATAATATATGAATCTATGAATTGCGTGAACCAATGCTAGACACGCCCTTTCATCCTTTGGGTATCGGAGTTGGGCATCTCTCATTGTGCGACTGAAGTAATAGATTGGACGTTCGATACCTTCTTCATACTCTTGAGCGAGGAGTGCTCCAATGGCGACATAACTGGAGGATATGTAGAGTATCAGCGGTCGTCCTTGCACTGGAGATTTCATGACAGCGGGTGATAGTAATATTTGCTATATTTTCTGAAATGCTTCTTGTTGAACGACTGTCCATTCAAAATTTGCTCCTTTCTTCAACAGAGGAGTGAATGAAGCAATGAGTTGAGCGAGTCCAGGAATGAAATACCGGATATAATTGATGTTTCCCATGAAACTCTGGAGCTCCTTCACAGTTCATGGAGGAGACATGGTAGTAATAGCTTTTGTCTTGTCTGGATCAACCTTGATTCCTTCTGCAGTAACCAGGAATCCAAGAAACTTTCCAGAAGAAATACCAAAAGCATATTTTCGAGGATTCATCTTTAGTTTGTATTCCCTGCATCTTTCGAAGACTTGTCTTAGGATGTCTAGGTGGGATGCCCGAGTCTTTGATTTCACCACCACATCATCAACATAGTGCTCTACTTGCTTGTGCATCATGTCATGGAATATTGTGGTCATGGCTCGTTGATAAGTGGCTCCTGCGTTCTTCAGGCCGAAAGGCATTACTGTGTAGTGGAAGTTTCCAATGGGAGTCCGAAACGCAGTCTTGTTAGCGTCATGCTCGTACATCTTGATTTGGTTGTATCCATTGTAACCGTCCATGAACGAGAACATGTCATGACCGCTGGTTGCGTCGACGATCATATCAGTTTTGGAAATGGAAATTCATCCTTCGGGAAACACTTGTTCAAGTTCCTGAAATCCACATAGCATCGGATCTGGCCATTTTTCTTCTTGACTGGGACAATATTCTCCAGCCACGTTGGATGATGAATGGCTTTTATGAATCATGTTGTTAATAGTTTCTGGATTTCCACCTTGATTTGCTCCTCAACCTCGTGTCTGAATTTCCTGGGAGGTTGTTTGACAGGTTTGGAACCAGGAGTGACGTGCAGATGATGAGTGACTAATTTATCGTCCAGGACAGGCATCTCTTCGTACGTCTAGGCGAAGATATCTTGGTACTCTTTCAATAGACCTATCAATCCTTCTCGTTCCTCAGGTGAGAGAGCAGAACTGATTAAAGTTGGCCTTGGGTTCTCGTCTGTTCCAATGTTGATAGTCTCAAGATCGTTAGTTGTGGAATCTATGCCATCTTGCAGACATCGTGGTGCATCTCGAATTTCTTCATCGGGTGATTGCTCACTCTGGCATGATTCTTCATGGCGGGGAGACTTTTCATCGACCTCCCCTGTTAATTGCTAATCCTTACGACGGAGATAAATGACTGTCCCTTCTGCATCATAATCAGTAATAGAGCTGGACTGTTTATGAGCCGTACCTTGATCCTGACAACGCTTGAGTGGTGTGGTAGGCGACTTGATGGATTTAGCATTTGTTGATGATGGTTTGTCAGATTTATCAATAGACTTCCAACTTGGGAGTGGAGTACTACAGATCTTTCTTGGAGGTTCGGGGATATTCTTTGGAGGTTCCAGGAACTCAGCATCATAAACTGGAGCATAAGGAGACATCGAAGCTGGTATGCGGACAACATTATTGTTGAACAAATCCTTCATACACTGGTGGTACGTTGAAGGAACAACCTTATTATCATGAAGCCATGGTATTTAGAGTATCATGTGATAGTTAGGGTCTTTCTCGATCACATGAAACTTGACAGTAGATCGAATTGGACCCACTTTCAGATCCATATAGACATACCCGTATGTGTGACTTTCGCTTCCTTCAAAACCCGTCATCAATATGGGATGATGAACGATTTTGCTTTATGGAACTTTGGCATCCTTAAGAGTCTTCATAGTGATAATATTCGTGTAAGCACCTGTGTCGATGAGAACTCTCTTGAATTCGAAGTCCTTAATCGACGCAGTTACGAAAAAGGCTCGGTTATTCCCTTCCTCAGCCATTCGGTCTTCCTCAGTGAAGGTGATGTTGTTGATCGAAAGTTCAGATACCATGGACACTTGTTCAACCACCGGAGATGATGGGACTATTCGCGCGTCAGATGATATTTTGTTGAGTGCGGCAAACGTGTCTGAGCGTTGATCTCTGGGAAAATCCAGGAGTTCACATAGGTTCTCGATCAAATGTGTGACCTCTTGTTCCACCGTATTTTCATATGTCGTGAAGCTGTTGGCTCGAGGATGATCATCGGTCGAGGGATTATCCATCAGCGTCGGAGTTTCTTGAGCAGCGGCGCTACTCAAGTCTGATGTCAGTCTGATGAGGAAATTCAATATGTTGTTCAGCGTCTCTTTCATCAGGTCCATGTTCCTTGTATGAATATCCTGTACTCATGCTAGTTCGATCAAGGTCGGGATTTCCCCATCGACTGTTTCATTGGAAGGAGTGTCAACATTTCCATTCGAAAGATTCTGACTGGAATTCGAAGTAGTTGAGTTAGACCTAAGACCAACCATTTTGTAAAATGAGAGATTGCAACCGAGAGATTAATCTCCCACTGTGGTCGCCAATCTGTGGATGGGGAAAAGCGGTTTGCTGGTTTTTTAGGAAATGAGGGAATCACCGTGCGATGGAGATTCCTCGAACCGGCCAAACTGCTCAACCTCACACAGATGCACTGCAAATGGATGGCTTAGATTCAAGAGATCAATCTGTAGGACTCCGGCCTAAACCAAGTCAATGGTCGTTCCAGAGTCAATTCGGTCGCAAAGAGAGAGAGATGGGTTTATCTGTAAGAGGGAAGCTGAGAATTGTGTGGGATCAGTGATGATCAAGGATTGTGGATGTGTTGAAGGTTTCTGCAATTTTTGGTGAACTGCTGAAATTGAGTTTTGTGATTAAGTTTTTAATCGAGTTTTCTGTAGACGAATATCGATGATGATAATGTTGCATGTTGTCCTCGATTTTGGACTTATTTATATTGCAGGAATGATGAACACCCTGATCCCTGTAAGCGTGACGGTTTCTTGAGTGAAAGAGTAGGAAAATGGGAAATCGTGGTGAAACCAGTTCCAGGTCGTGCGAGACTTGTTTGATCACTCGCCCACTACTTTTCTAACTCCTTAAACCGTTGACACGACTTACTCACATTTCTCGTTGTGGATGAATCGACGTGTTGTAGGCCGCCAGACCAAACCCCTAAGTGATATCCCTCATTTGTGACGTGATTGATATCTCACAAGTCGTGGAGTCTGCATGACATATGTGCATTTAATTAGTCACGTTGACTGATTTAGACAATGAGTCTAGGTTTTGTTGAATTGAGCATGAATGACGAATTGCTCAGTGGAACATTCGAGTAACTGAGCAAGTATTGCTCGACGAATTACTGGGTGTTGATGGTTGGATCAATATTTGAGAAATTTAACAAGTATTGTAAATTACTGAATATTGATAGCTGGGCAATTGAGCAAGTATTGCTCAATTCGACGAATTACTGAATATTGATAGTTGGGTCAATATTCGAGCAATTGAGTGATTGCTCAATTCGACGGATTATTTATTGGCCGTGACCCAATAAAATATTAATCAAAATATTGGTAGATTACCAAATACATATAATTAATCCGCGTGTTTTTTGCTGGATCAATATGAATTTATTTAGTGTTTGAATTGCCCAGAATGATGATTTGTTGAGCGTTTGTTCAAAACCCTAATTTTTGATCGGTTGCTCATTAATTGAAAAATTGCTGAAAATGGGTCATGAGCGAAGGAGGGACCGACCACATGAGACTATGGACGTACATATGATGCCCAATTGCTCGAGTGAGCGTACACCTCGGTTCTGAATTGACCGGTTGGTGAAGGAATGACGATTAAATGTTGGTTTCATCATTTATTGAAATAGTGCTCGATTGAGCATTAGGTGATAAAAGATAATTATAGAAAAGTGAGGGACCGACCAAGGTGGCATGAGACCGGCCCTTGGTGGTCGTGGGACCGCTGATGGGCGTTTGCACAAACTCTGAGTTAATTGTGAAGAGTTTGGACCCAACATGAGCGATTGCGCAAATTAGGTCAAAAATGTGAAGATGTGTGGGACCGGCTTATTGCAAGCCTTGGGGCCGCCCTTGGTCGGTCAAGGGAGCATGCCCGTGTCTCCATAATTTCCGTGTCTCAGTTATGAGAGTTTCAGCATTTTCTGATGTGCGTTTGAGCAATATTTCAGGTTTTCAGAAGAGTTCGATCTTTGACTGAAATCCTCGTTTTCGCTCGAACGAGCAAGTATGCTCGTTTGATCAATATTTTGTAAATATTAAAATATTAATATTTTAATATATTTTTCGTAAGTAGCCTAGTCGATCATGTGACCATGTTGACTTTTGGCGTTTTCATGGTTTGCGCAATATTTGAGAAAATATGGAGAAACCATGATTTTTGCAAACAGGGGAGTTTCACAAGATGAGAAAAATAACAATTTATGAAAAATTAGGGATTGCTAGGTGTGGGACCAGCCACGGCTAGTGCATAGCCGACCTGCTAAGTTGCCCGGTTCCGCAACACCTTTCCCTATTTTTTATTATTATTTTTTGTGAAACTACACAAAATTGGGAAAACCACAAAATATGGAGAAACCATGAGTTTTGCTCAAACAAGGAAAGTTGCTGAGATGGAGGAGTCTTCATGAGTTTATGAAAACAACAAAAATAAGGAAAAATAATGGAGGAAGCATGGGACCGGCCACGGCTAGGGCACGACCGGGCGGCCGGTGGGCCCGGCCCATGGACGCTTCTCCATTATTTTAATATTGTTATTTTATCTCTCCTGTTTTGTGCGGGATTCCTCATTTTTTCATATTTTGGATCTGTGTTCGCGTATTTAGGTGGTCGTTCGTGCATCATTGTCGAGTACACTTGCACTATTTTATGGGGCTTACTCAGTGGTAGTCCAGATGCCCGATTGTTGAGTATTTATCATTAATTTATGAAATTCAGTGGAGAATGATTCATGAAACTGAGTAATAAAAGTGAGTAGTTTTTTTTTATTATCAATTCATAGGATCAGCCGTGGATTCGACTATGAATTCGGAATAATAAAATAGGTATTACCATTCCATGGGATAGTGGATTCGACCATGAAATCGGAGTAATAAAATAAGTGGTGATATTACCATTTCATGAGACCAGACGTGGGTTCGACCATAAAATCGGAGTAATATCTATTACCATTTCATGAGATCAGCCGTGGATTCGATCATGAAATCGGAGTAATACATTTATCTATTACCATTTATCTATTACCATTTCGATCATGAAATAGGAGTAATGAGATAAGATAGATTATCTTCTAGGAATTCAGTGGTGAATGTCACCGTAGAATTTAATCTCTTATGTATAGTCAGTGAATCAGCGAGTGTTGCCAATATCCTGACGACGTTATTGCTCTCAATCTTACGGAGAACCGCATGGGTCTATACACGTCTCTCTACATAGTCAGTGAACAGTGAGTGTCACCGACGTCCTGAAGGCGTTATTGCTCTCAATCTTACGGAGAACCGCCCAATCGTTCTTCTATGTAGAGGGGGGTCTCTATCATGTAGCCAGGGAACGGTGAGTATCACCGACGTCTTGAAGGCGTTATTGCTCTCAATCTTACGGAGAACCGCCCAATTATGTTATTCTACATAGAGGGCATGATGAAATGCGATGTATCGAACGCTAAGCTAGTGGAGGCCTTCCGAAATACATAATCATCATGGCTTCGTAAAATATGAATCGTCACATGTCTGAAAGTCGTGTCAGAAACATGTATCATGATTTTACGGTTTTGTCCTTTATTGAAAATCCACCATCTACATTAGTGATAAAATTGTTGCTAGAGTGCGTGATGAACAAAAATATTGAAGTTGGACTTGCAATTCTTACCTTAATTTATGTTTATAAGCAAATTCTCTCGGTTCTAGGGGATGTTTAGTAGGAATGAACTATTCTTCTTTGGGTTTTATGCAAATGGTACACTTGCAAAACTAATTAGTAATTTATAAACCTTCATTCAGAAAATTATCCATGCTTTTGAGTGCATTACTTGAACGTCCCAAACATTAAACTTTTGATCTTAAATGCTCTGAAGCTTCCTTAAATTTGATACCTGTTAATTTTTACGCTCAATTAATCTGGTAATGCAGTGTTAGTAGGTTCTCTTTTGGGATCTATGCCAAGATTACATATTTTTCTTTCTTAGAATTAATTTTCTTAGTCCATATCAACCACATACTAATGCAGATTGCAGCACAGCAAACCTTTTTTATCATTTAGACACCCAGGTTTATCATGGTGGCCTAAATGATCAGTTTTGGAGAAAGTGCTCAGTTTGCCAACTTGCTGTGCACATCCAACTAGATATTTCAACAAATACATTTTCACTTTTATCATCTTTTTTTACTCGACTTGTTATATAGCTTAGCAGTATGTATGCTTTTCAAGTATTTTCTCAAGTGATTAAAGACTTGAAGGTTGGGTCTCTTACTAGATTGTTTTTGCCATTTCAGGTTAAGCGCAATGGTTCAAGGGTAAGGGGAATTTGGGTAATCCAAGAGGCAGAGAAGAAACTACACTCATATGTAACTGGGTAAGTTCGCACTGCTGAGTCTTCCTTCCATCAAAGGGAGCACTTGTTAACTTCTTTATGCAGCCGGAACAAATGATTCGTTTTTTGTGCTTGAACTGGAAGATGGATGCATCTGCTTTTTGATTTAGTTTCTTTTTACCGCTGCATATATATCCTTGTAAAGCGCATATCTAGAGCTAGATTATAATGATGGCAAGAGCTTCAAGTTTGTAGCTGTGCACTCCAATCGAAGTTCTCTTCTAACATATAAATATTGCAGGCACAGTTGTATTTGCTTATGTGAACATGCTTTTCTTGTGTTCCACGAGTAGCATTATTCTTGCATTGAAACTTTTCTTTTGTTCTTTTTGTTTTTGCTTTTCTTAAACCCGTCGTTATTGTAACAAATAAATGTTGTAGTTCTGGGTCTTAGATAGTTTCTACTTTATGTTCCTAAAAATAAAGGCATTTTGATACTTGTACCATTGTCTAGTGCTGGTTGTTGTTAATTACACTATACGATGGAATTTAAATGAATTTTTGGTAATTTTTTTTAACCGTTTTTAATTAAGATTTGGAGCTAAGAGAGTTGAAGCGGGAGTTGCTTGTCGAATTTTGAGTCACGTTTTCGTTCGATTTTTTCAGTCGGTCGTCCCACCGTGGCAGTGGTCATCTAGTTCTAGATTATGTTTCAGTTACACGATAACTTTACTCCACTCGAACGGTGCATAAAAAAGATGGATTCATTGGATTTAGGTACCCTTCAAGTGCCTTTTTTTTGATGAATTTTATACTTAACCGATACAAAAAAAAAATTCTTCTTGTGGTTCAACAAATAAAAATAAGGGAACAATAACAACAAGTGAGTGTTTATGTAATAGTATGACATTTGCATAAGTGTATATTACATTGAAAACGCCATAGCTATGACAATGATTCTTATGAACTTGATGGCACTGTCAATATTGTATTCTTCCACGAGATATTTTTGTTGCATAACAGACACAGGATGACCAGGAGTGTAACTCAACATAAAAGTTTTCTCACCATCAGTAAGATCAGTACCAGATAGCAACATCACGTCTTCTTTCACAGCAAAAGTGGTTCATTGAAAAATATAAGGAGGAATTGGTGCCCAAGGACGAAGGTCGAACTCATCCTCGTTATCCAACAAATCAGCAAGGCGTACCTTGGAACGTGGCATTTTATTGGACCAATGCATTACCCTCGCGTTATTATCTTCAGAAAAGGCATGACGAGGATCTACACCCTTCTCTGCAAAGCAATACGTGGAGTAGGCGCATAATTGCTCAGATGTTCCCACAACCACGCTTGGATGAACAACGTGTTAACATATGATTCCACTTTCATATAACCATTGGATATGCAGCTGTCAGTGACTAAGGAGTCTAAATAAGAACATAACGAACCAAGAAACAGACTGCCAATGGGAAGTTTTTGACCTTGAGTCATCTTAACTGTAAGAGGAATCACGAATGCCTTCAACTGGGAACTTCCGTCTTCAAATACACCCCTAGATAACCACAATGACAAGAATGCGGCAATGGTCAGGGTGTTGTCATCAGGTCGTGCCGGATTTTCTTCCATCGAAACCAATGCTTCAACCACTGGGAATAGCAATTTCCGACGCCATTGATCATAATCATATCGGTTCTTAAAGCTGTACATATCTTAGTTTTTTATGCTGAAAAACAAGCGGAATATTACCAGTAATTGGCAGAAGGAGTTGAGCGACAACATCCTCCAAGGTAATGGTGAGTTCTCCCCACCTACATATGAATGTGTGTGTAGGAACACACCATCGAGTGAGCAAAGTCACGATACCAGGCATATCGTGGTATATGAAGACTTCTCCAGACGCTCTAATAGCCTCGATAACTTGTGCAATGTCCAGCATCTTCCTGAAATGGTCATAACGAAACATATGTCTCGTCTATCCGAAAAAATCACGCAAGGCTTTCCTAACAATCTTAAATTCTATGACTGAAACAGCATATGTCCTCCTTGTAGACAGAATCGAATGATGGCCTTCGGAGAAACCATCTCTATCTTATCACTTTCTCTCGGATTTACAAGAACATGAAAGTTATTGAAAAAGCGGGGGTATCACAACCACACCCAATATTTCGCTTAGCAATCTGTATGGACAAACTCCAATATACTTTCTAGAGAATCAACTAGATAGTTAGACTCAATCTAGATAAAAGTATATCAAAGAGTTTATATCTCAATCTCTCGATTTGATCTATGCTCAAGCAAATAGAAATCTGTGAGTCTTTATCAAAGAGAGATAACTTGGATGGTACCAAAGACCAATATCCAAGTGTCAATCAAATCAACAACCCAAAAGGTCGGATATTCTAATTGATTGAACAACGCACAACCTGTGATATTTCAATTATAGAACAAAATATAATGCGGAATAGAAATAACACAGACACCAGGATTTTGTTACGAGGAAACCGCAAATGCATAAAAACCCCGGGACCTAGTCCAGATTGAACACACACTATATTAAGCCGCTACAGACACTAGCCTACTACAAACTAACTTCGGTCTGGACTGTAGTTGAACCCCAACCAATCTCACACTGATCCAAGGTACAGTTATGCTCCTACGTCTCTGATCCCAACATGATGTTACGTACTTGATTCCCTTAGCTGATCTCACCCACAACTAAGAGTTGTTATGACCCAAAGTCGAAGACTTTAATAAACAAATCTGTATCACACAGAAAAGTGTACGGTGATAGATAAATCCGTCCCCTACGAATATACCTATGAGTTTTGTTCCGTCTTTTGATAAATCAAGGTGAACAGGAACCAATTAATAATACGGACTTATATTCCCGAAGAACAGCCTAGTATTATCAATCACCTCACAACAATCTTAATTGTATGGTAGCGAAACAAGATGTTGCGGAATCACAAACGATGAGACGAAGATGTTTGTGATTATTTTTTATCTTGCCTATCGGAGATAGAAATCTCAAGCCAATTATTACAATTGTACTCGTATGATAGAAACAGCAAGATCAGATCATACAACTACAAGAAAGTAGTATCGATCTGGCTTCACAATCCCAATGAAGTCTTTAAGTCGTTAACCCGGTTTGAGAAAAGAAAACCAGAGGTTAAAGGAGAATCGACTCTAGCTTACAAATAATATCACACGTAAGTTGTGGGGATTAGGTTTCCCAGTTGCTAGAGTTCTCCCTTATATAGTCTTTCAAATCAGGGTTTGCAATCAATATTAGCTTAGTGACAAAGCATTCAATATTCACCGTTAGATGAAAACCTGATTAGATTCAAGCTAATATTTATCAACCGTTAGATCGAAAACATAGCTTGTTTTACACAAATGAAATGCACGTTTCTAGGATCGTGTAACCGTACCCAAATTTGTACATTAGTTGGTTCAACAATAGTTAACCAAATGGTTAGCCATATGATCACTTTCATATCAACCATATTCTTCTTCACCATAACTAGTTCAAATGACTCAAATGAACTAGTTAGAGAGTTGTTCAATTGCTTAGATCTTATGTAACTTCACCATACACAATCGAAGCAAAAACGATTTGATTCACTTGAATCGGTTCATGAACTATATAGCCACGGTTTTCAATTGCATTCCTTAGTTAATATGAATAAGTTCACAAACATCGTTTTAGATATAACCTACTCAAGTTCTCGGAGAACGTTATATAGTTGTTATTCACAAACTATTTTTCGTCAGAGCGATTTTCAAAGTGATTGAAACATAACATGAGTTTCGTCACTAGGTAAAGATGAACTTGGTTAAAGCGGAAGCTTACCAACACATATTTCGAGATATAGATAGGCGAGATAAACTCGGCTCGAAATATCAAATGTGTATAATCTAGGTCTATATAGCAAAACAACTTTGTCTCAAGATAGGAGATAAATATACTTTTGAGTGATAGATGAGTTCAAATCTTCACATACCTTTTAGTCAATGAAGTTCCACCGATTCCTTGAGTAGTTCTTCATCTTGTATGATGATCGTCATGGAGTTCTTGAGCTCAACTACACTTTCTATCCTAGTCTGATACCTTAGCTATAGTAGACTAGAAATCAAGACTTATAGTTTTGATCACTAACATTGACAAACATGCTTGAGATAACAACGCATGCGAGTTCGACCGAGCAATGCTCTAACAGTTATGGCATGCGGGATACTTTTCTGATTTATACTGAACTACAAAGAATTCGTCATCCATGTTCGGAGTACTCTTAATCATGCTCTCATCTTCGTCATTGGAAACACGGTCATAGTTATCCTCTGATATCTCTACGAATCGACTAGGCATGTCTACTTCAATGCATCATGCAAGGAGATAAATAACTCAAAAAATCAGCGAGATACGCAAATGAAAGAGCGCTGATTTCAGAAGATAATTATATCGCAAATTTACGTATATCGATTAAAAATGACATAAGTGAAGGAAAGGTGATGAAACCCTAATATTACCTGTTTTCGATCCAACCAACGACCAGTGGTGATGGCACAAGAGTTGCTTCTACAAGGACTTCTTGTTTGTTGTACCAAAAGCTGATTGAAGCACAAGAGTTGCTGCTACAAGGATTAAGCAATTGGATAAATAACCAACAACTGAGATTCAGATTACTTAATTTCCACCAAAAAATGAGATCCGCTAGCAATAAAAAATATGTAATTCATATCAGTTGATGGTAAAACCTAACTCAGAGTAATGAACTGAACAAAAATTGATTTCATCCCGACTATAGTTTATTCTTCAATATGAACACCTATCAAAGTGAATCAAAAAGTTGAAGTTCATTCTTCAAAGTGAACTAAAATCTCAGTTCATTCTTACAAGTGAACGAGGATATCAGTTCATCATTTAAAGTGAACCTAAAAACTGATTTCATTCGTACCATAGTTCATTCTTCAATACGAACATCCATCAAAGTGAATCAAAAATTTGAAGTTCATTCTTTAACGTGAACTAAAATCTCAGTTCATTCTTAAAAGTGAACCAGTATATCAGTTCATCATTCAAAGTGAACTTAAATTTCAGATCATTTAACAACAATAACCATCTCAATAAAATTAATAGTAGAGCATGAAACATGAACAAACAAACATGTTACATAAGTAGAACCTAGTTAACCTAGTTCAAAAATGAAACATGAACAACATTGATGCCTAATGATCGTCAATACATCACAGATTTCAAATCACAGACAGAACAAAAGAATAAACATAAATCTATACATGCAAACTGATTTCATTATCAAAACGAGTTTCAAAACTTAAAATTAGATGAAGACTCGCCGACATAGTGGAAGCATAAAATCTAAAATCAATCGAAGGAAACACATTACCAAGACGAACCAGTACTAGTTAGTTATATCAAGTATGAACCAAAAGAAAATGTTAGTAGTCAGAACTTTGGTTCTCGAAATCATTTTAATTTTCAAATGTAATTACTTACCATCTCAAAGCTAGTATATGTATGAATGAACAATATGAAAGCGTCAGCGTACTTAGCAGCATCAAGCATACCACTAAGACTATTGGGATACTCCACAAACTGTATTCGTCTTTTTTTACCTAGCAAAATCAGAAAAACATACATTCAATCAAATGACATTATAAATGCCAATCTGTCTAAGAAATAATGAAAAGATAAAAAATACCTTATATGATCGTAATGGGACCTTTCTCGTATACTGAATCACGTTTTTTCTTGATAGAAGAATAAAACTGAATAAAATTAGTATCAGAATCTGAACCTGATAATGATGTTCACAATATAGATTCGATAACATGCCTGCAATAAAAAACAAAAATCAACAAAATGAATAAAATCGAAGAAGAAATCAAAGAGGAAATCAAAGAAATTTAGTATTACAAACCTGATAGTGATCCTTACAAACATGATGCAAACCCGTGAAAAGAAACAAAAACACAGATTCATAAAGCCTGAACAAAAGAATCAACAAAATCAACCAAAGAAATCAAATAAGAAAATCGAAGAAACATAGAAATCAAACTTACCAGATAAGAATTAATCTCTCAGTAACACGTTAGCGGAAACCGCAGAAAATATTCTTCGAGAACTGAGAGAGAGCAGAGAGAAACGATATCTAAAGCAATCTTAATGATGTGTCAATGATGTAATTGTTAAATCAGTGGCATATAATCGGTGTAAATCAAATCAATCTTCGTAATCAAAATCAAAGTCTTCATGGATCCAAATCAATCTTCGCAAACCCTAGAAAATTCAACAGCAGCAGAAAGAATCGACAGAGAGAAAACGAAGCTGAAACTGAATTCTTAGCTAATAAAACAGGGTATTTTAGTAATCAAATAAAGTAGATTCTGGGAGGTATCGTCCACCCTATGACCAAACAACAATATTTAGGACCAAACAGTAATATTTATTTACTAATAGGACCAACCAGATATTTGACTGAGTCAACTGGACCTAATGGACTCTAATATATTACCAATAGGACTAATTGGTATTTTGTACTTTATATTTCACCCCCGTTGACCAGAAGTCCTATCTCTTGGACAAGGAGTCAGCTTTCCCCCAAACGTTTCAGCTTTCCCGGTAACAATAATCTTGTTGACAGGGATACCAAATTAATTTGGAATGTACTAAATTCCATAGGAACAAAATATTTTTTAACTCGTCATGTATGATTCCCGGACCCAGTAACACCCCAAAATTATTTTGGTACCCGGAAATTATTTACATCACACGGACTCAATCCCGCGAATTGTACTGACGTGACACAGGGGGTGGGACCCACGTTAAACCCACCCCTACTGAACCGCCGGGTCATAAGGAAATCGCTTCCTTTCTCTCTTGTGATACAACCGGCGGGATTGAGCCCACGAGATGTGTATCACTTCCGTTTGGTACACCTGTAAGCAACCATGGCAAACACATCAAGGAGCAGCTTATCCTGCGGCAAATGCACCTAGGATGCTAGACATGTGGATGGATATATTCGCTGGAGGCCTGAAATATCAAAGAGTCCATAAGCCTGTAAAGGGGTTTTGGGCTGTTTTATACATTCCCAGAACTTTCTCTCTCGATCCCTCTAGTCTCTAGAGTTCTCAAGGAAAAGGAAGAAAACCTCTTTTTCGTTTTCTCAAATTTCGATTAAAATCTCTGCGAAATAAGTCGTGTAATTTGTAAAAATGGTGGTTATTGAATCAGCCCCAAACGGGAATGAAGATGAAAATACCAGTACACAAAATAATGTAGTTGAATCAAATAGTAGTAGTATTAAATCGACCGAAGAAACTAATAACGATGGATTTGAAACAGCAAGTGAAGGTGATGGGGATAAAGAAGAAGAAGAAGTAGAAGAACCTGTTCTTGCTCCACCTCCATCTAACGAGGAATCAAACCAGGTAAATTCAAGTTTGTGAGGATTCTCTTCGTTAGGGTTTTAAATTGGCATTTTTTATTTTAATGTAGATTAGAGGTCTAATTTCCTAAATTAGTTTGTATTTTCACCACCACTACCACAAATCTACAATAGAGAGTCATGTTTAGATGTGGAAATTCTACCTGTTTTTCAATTAAGTATGCGGATCAATGGGATACAATAGAGAGTCATGTTTAGATGTGGAAATTCTACCTGTTTTTCAATTAAGTATGCAAGAAACCACAGTAGTAGTATATCTACATTCTGGGTCTACTACCACTATACTGCTAGTTTACAGACAGAAAATGTAAGAGTGGATAAGTTTTGAGTCAAATACCTAGTGTGTCAACTAGGAGTTGATAGGTAGGTGCTTACATATTCTTTAGAGATTTCAGAGGAAATTCATTAACCCCATGGGTTCTTATGGCAAGTGATTATTTTGGCTGTCATTCTCTTTTCGCGCATTGTTTGCTGTCAACATGAATGGATATCAGATTCAGATAGCATATTATCTCTTTACCAGCAATAAGCCAAATAGCTAACAATGCTTGATGTTTTTTCACTTGAACACCGAACCAAATATTAGTGGGTAGTGGTTACTACTCGAATTTAATGATCATTATCTTGAATTTTGTTTCTTCCTAATGCAGAAAGCTTTAGCTGAAGCTAATGATGCGAAAACTGAAGGAAATAAGCTTTTTGGGTCTGGTCAGTATGAAGATGCCTTGTTGCAGTATGAGCTTGCTTTACAGTTTGCTGCTGATATGCCTGCATCCGTTGAGATCCGCTCTATATGTCATGCAAATAGAGCTGCTTGCTTCTCTAACTTGGTACGAGTACATAACATGATGTTTATGATTCAAATTAAGCAACGTGCCAAATGATCAAATATGTTTCTTTTGCCTTCTTTTAAGTCCTGTTACACTATCTGTTTTGAATTATATGTGTAATATCGACCACTGTTTTCTTTTCATGTATCGTAGTGGATTTCTGCTTCATCTGGTCATAGTTTGTTATATTATTTGATCTTCTCAGGGTAGATATGCGGAGACTATTAAGGAGTGCAACAAAGCTTTGGAACTAAATCCTGCATATATGAAAGCTTTGGTTAGAAGAGGAGAGGCTCACGAAAAGCTTGAACACTTTGAAGAAGCTGTGATAGGTCGGAATACCAATTAGATTTCTCTAGACTTAATTTATTATAGGCACAATTCCTCTCCCCTATTATTTGTGCAATATCTTTTGTTTTGCACCAATCAACTTATAAATTTTATTTACTGTTTTTTCTATTTTTTTCAGACATGAAGAAAATTCTGGAGTTGGATCCTTCAAATAGTCAAGCTAGAAGATCCATAGTACGCTTGGAGCCCCTAGCTGCAGAAAAGCGGGAAAAGATGAAAGAGGAGATGATTGGTAAGCCATAAACTCTTGTTCTGTTCCCTTATTATATCTCTCATGCTTCACTTCTAGTGCGGAAAACTTCTAAGCTCGTTTCTTCAGTCAATGAATCGTACTTTTAAACGATTGTATGAATTTAGATTATTTTGCAGTCCTTCTAATGAATTACAGGAGACCTTTTAGGATGAAGAGATATTTTAGTTGATAGATATGGGACTAGATATTTAGTAAAGCTCCATGAACATGCTGCATCACTATACACTAGTTTAGAATTTTCGAATATGATGGCCTTTTTTATTTCGCTGTCTAAATGGCGTGATAAGTTCATGTACCGTTGCATATTAAGATTCCTCTCAGCCAACATCCGTTTGTAGGCGAGAATTACCTCATTGGACTACAAGTTTTCTAAAAGAAATGATGCAGGAATGCAATATACTAGAGCTGGTGTTTTCTTTAAATAACATTAAAGTAAGACTTTGAGTTGTTGAATCCCGTGATTGTTTGGGCTAGATAAATTTCCTTGAAAGGCTAAAAGCTGTTGTTATCTCCATTTATAATGTTTATCCCCCTGTCAGTTATCTCTTACCAAACATACATATGAGTAGGATTTTTTAATCTTCGATGATGATCGGTATATGAATACTCTTTGATGGAGCTATGTTTCTAACATCCCCCCTTTCTTTTTATACCAGGGAAGCTAAAAGAAATGGGAAATTCTGTGTTAGGACGTTTTGGAATGAGTATCGACAACTTCAAAGCGGTTAAAGATCCAACCACAGGATCATATTCCCTCTCGTTCCAGAAGTAAACGTATTGCTCGTAGAAAGTTGAAAGGAGAAGAAAATTGTAGAGGCAGAAACTCAAGAAATGAATGAGACTGTACTGTGATATGCTTTAAATGACAGGGAGAAGAACTATGTAAAACTATTTTGATATGATTGCTCTTGACAAATGTGTACAGTTTTACCTCCAAATCATATAAACTGAATGGTAATGCTTTGTGCTGTGATTCATTTTTTTTTCTTTTGTGCAAGACATTTTGGCTTGTTAGAGTCCCTATAAAGTATTGTATGTCTTTTCTAAAAGAGAGGAGAAAATGAACTTCAAAATCTGGAATTAATTCTATCGACATCCTTTAGAGAAATTAATGAACCCCATTGCCCTTACATTAGATCACCCAAAGGATAGGCACTTGTTTGTTGCAGCAAAAACAAAGATCAAAACTGCAATTGTATGAATTTGCGATCTTAGTAAACAGCATGTTTGGCCGTTGGGTGATTTACATATTACATGAAGTGATGGGAATTAGTATTCCCATCCGGTTTGCCATTATCATCACTAACCAGGTTGCCAGGATGCAAATGATCTTGATGAGGAGTTGAAATTGAACCAATTCCATTGCTTAACCCATCATTTCCTGATCCAAAGAATTGACAAACAACTCTAACCAACACCCCAAGAACTTGCATTTGATTTTGACAAGATTCAACATTCATTTGCATAACTTGTTTTTCATGTTCAATTTGTAACTGGATCATTCTTTCTTTAAACTCCATTTCTTCTTCTTCTCTTTTCTCTTCCATTTTCATTAACCATCTTCTTCTATCTTCATCAAATTCTCTCTCGACGCTTAAACGCCTTTCCATTTCTCTTTTATCCATTGATCTCTGTCTCTCTTCCCATTCCATTTCTCTAACTTCCATTCTCTCTTCTAGTTCTCTCAGTCTATCTTCATTCCGAATCTCCCTTTCTCTAACTTTATCATCCACAGCTTCAAATTTCTCCTCTTCAATGAATCTCCTTTTTCGTTCCCGCTCTTCTTTCTTACCAATCATATCCCTCAACTCCAGCAACTGTGTTCCTAGAAACCCAAACCCCTCCTTTTTCAATCTCTTCCTTTTAACAAATGCTGAATTCCCTTCTTCACAATGATCACCACCATTCCCCATCACATCATTGATTCCGTCCCAATCTTTATAATCACTAGCTGCACCATTACAATCTTCCTCCTCATCGTCCTCGTCGTCGTCATCGCTAATTAAACTTCTTCCGTTCAAATAATTCGAAACAGTGTTATTACTATTGTCTAACAATTCGACATCACCAAAAACATCTTTATATTTAAAGAAATTAACCCAATGATCAACAGCATCATCCCAGAGAAATTCATCATCTGAAACCCTAATCTTTTGCTTAACACCTAAATATTGATGACGCATGTTCTGTACTTTGATTGAAACATCACGCCATGACCATCTAAATGGAAATGAAATTGGGTCTTGTAAATTATGCAAGGAATTAACTTGATCAGCTATGGGTTGGAATTTCTTTTCTCTGGTTTTGAGTTTTGGTAAAGTACCTGAATTTAATAGATCTGAGTATCTGTTAATTAGGGTTTCTTCTTCTGCTTCTGTCCATTTTTTTCTCTTCATGATTTCCTTCTTATTCTTTTTATCCAGTACCACTGTGTTTCTTCAACTTGCAAGAGAGTGTAGCTTGTAGAATGACTCTCTTACTACAGCAAATCTAGTGTTCCGAATTTCCGACAAGAAAAACGGTATTGATCTGAAATTTGTCGGATTTCCAGCCTGAATACCAGCTTGACCAATAAGAATACTAACTTTTAGTCCTTCAAATGTAACCAGACATAATCGAACTCTGCTTTGCCTTCTTTTTAGTTCTCTAGATCGGGTCTATCTATGAGAAGAATTTAGGTTGAAATTTTCCCACTGTTTCAGTAGAGAGGTATAAGGAGAATCGCTGAATGGTGGACTGGGACTCTGGAGGGCGTGAAAATAAAGAAGAGCCTTCTTAAACGAGATATTGGAAATTGTTTCGGGTTAACTTAAATTCTTGTCGTAAAAGTTTTCTTTGGCAGTTTTGCTGGAGCCACCGAAATCAAGCACGAAGCACCCAATACGCACCGAGAGAGATCGTACAGACCCAATGCAGCGTTTCGTGCATTAGAACAGGGAAAGTGCAGGAGTGGGCCCATCCTCTCTCACACGGAGCACATTTCAATCCTTTTTTCGGTGGATAAATCCTTCTCGTTTCTTTCGTACTTGTTATCTCAAAAGACTAGTTTTCTTTCTTTAAATATATATATATATATATATAAACAAATGCAATTACTTTTTTGTTATGTAGTAAAAAGGGCTAATTAGGTGGCTTATGCATTGGCTTCAAAAACCAATGCAACACCATCATGTTGTCGTATAAGCTCACCACCTAGTTTTTTTTTTTTGACATGTTAATGAATGATAAAGCGAGAGCTCAAAACTCCGTTGCAGAGTAAACAATGTAACTCAACTCTCTTATTGATCTTCTATAAACGTTTTTGTATCAAAAAAATGAAATGTTATCTCAAAATCTCCTCCTGAGGCCTATTCCTATGCACACGCAAAAAAAAACCTGTTTGGCATACCAGGTGGCATGGCAACGAGTTGCTCCACTATGGGAAAACCACGTAGCGACAGAGTTTTTATCGGTCGTTATTATCCAGAACACTGGCGATACTATTAGTATCAAACTGGCGTCATAGATCCCATCGCGCGTTATAAATAGTATCGTTGGTGATATTAAGATTATCGACCAGAAGTTATTTTGTAACGGCTATTCCCCCCTGCTGGTTCCTATATAAACGCCCTTGTACTTCTCCAAGTTACTAACACCTACTTCACCAATTTCTCTATCTCTATTCTCAATTTTAAATTTGATAATCATCAATGGAGAGATCCAATGAAGAGAGGAATGTTATTATGAATCGGTTTAGACTACAACAAGAAATGCATCAATGGATGTTGCAATAACTTGATGATGAGGAAGATAAAGATAATAAACTAATCGACACTTTGATGCTTGTACATACGGGCAAAAAACCTAGGGTTTCAGAGCCACAAGAAGTATTTTCAAGAAGGTATACGTTTAGAGGGAGGGAATTTTACCATCAGAAGTTTATGCACAATTATTTTCTTCCCAGTTGTGTGTACTCTGATCAAAATTTTCAAGGTCGATTCTGCATGCCTCGTCATCTGGTGAAAAAGATTATTGGAGAGCTTTGTCGAGTAGAACCTCAATTTAATTATCAGTTTGATGCACTGAATATTAGAGGTCATAGTCATGAATAAAAAGTTACTTCGGCTTTAAGGATTCTTGGTTATGGAAGACTAGCGGATGCAAACGATGAGTACCTTCCTATGGGTAAAACAACTTCATTCACTTACCTTTCATTGTTTTGTGAAGTAATGATTAATCATTTTGGTCCAACACATTTACGAAACCCAACTGAGGAGGATGTTACACAAATATTGATGGAGAATGAGGAAAGGGGATTCCCAGGAATGCTAGGTAGTCTTGATTGTATGCATTGGGTATGACAAGGATGCCTTGTATATTGGGTCGGTCAATATAGGGGTCATTATTCTAAACCAACTGTTATCCTTGAAGCTGCCGCTTCTTATGATTGTTGGGTATGACACTTTTTTTGGTCTTCCATGTTCACAAAATGAAATTAATGTTTTGCACAAGTCGCCTCTGTTTGAATATCTGAAGTATGGAATTTGTTCCCAAGTCTGTTTGACGATCAACGACCATCAGCACACTCATGGGTACTATCTTGCGGATGATATCTACCCAAAATTGTCCACCTTGGTTCAATGCTACCGTCAGCCTCCTGTCGGTGCATTGGACCGTTCATACCGGCATTTTAACACCGCCCAAAAGGCAGCAATGAAGGATGTGGAACGCTTTTGGAATTTTAAAGAGGAAGTTCGTTGTTATTTGTGACCCATATCGTGGGTTGAGTCCTCATGAAATTCACAAGACTATGCTCACTTGCATAATTCTTCATAATATGGTCATTCAGGAAACCCGTTGTGATTCAGAGTAGACTAACTATGAACATGAAGATTTGAGGCCAGAGATTCAACCACAAAGAGGCGTCCCAGCAAGGAATTATGCTCAAATGACTAATTACATTCAGAACCAGAATTTGTATGACAGTTTAAGAGATGATCTGAGAGTGAATCTTTGGGAAGGGCATGAAAGACAATGATTATTAAGTTATGTAATTTGGTTTAATCATTAAGTTATGCTTAAGTTATTTTGGTTTAATTATATTTAAGTATGCGAAACTTATTTAAGTAGGCTCCAACAACATTCAAATTAATCAACTTTTCATTTCAAACTAATATTAAATAGAATGCAACAACAACCGACATATCATAAAACTTAAATTAATACATCAATCATCTAGAAGAACTACTACATTGAACTCATCATCACCATTAGGTTGGTTGTTAGTAAATCCAGCTTGTTGTTCAATCTGTGTTTGAATCCTGTCAAATTCGATTTGACACACATGTTTTTGCTGGGCGTTCATAATTGAAGTGTTAGCTTGAAGAATGTTATGATTGTCATAGTCAAACCCAAATTTTTCTTGAGAAAGACAACTTTTCTTACTCTCATTGTTTTGAAATTTCCTATGAACTGCTCTTTGCTTCTCGACAATCTTTTGATGTTCCATAAACTCCGTCATGTTAAATCCATCAGAACTTGCTCCGTATTGGGCTAATTTTCTATCCATTCTTGCATTGTTCCTCCCTGAAAGTTTTCTCTTACCACCATCATCATTGAGAACTAAGTTCACATTTAGGTTTCTTGAGGTATCTAGTGAATAATTTGATGGACCTGGTGAAAATGGTGAAGAATTTGATGTTGAGGGAGAAGAATTATATGATTACTTTTCAGGTACTTGTTGATTACCTGCTAACAATTCTGGATTATATTTTTTCAACAACTTCAAAATATGATAACAACTTTCGAAACCGAACGGTTTGCCATGTTTTCGATGCCAATTCGTACAAACCTTTATTTCAACATCAACATCCACAAGACCACTCTCCCGGTTTATCTTGGATTGCATTATCAATCCAACATAAGTGAAAAGGCGAGGGTCTAACAACCACACACAATATTTCTTCGGCAATCTGTATGGACTAACTCCAATATAATTCCAAGCGAATCAACTAGACAGTCAGACTCAATTAAGAAAATATATCCAAAAGTTGTATCTTTATTTCTCAATACAATCTGCAATAGAACAGATACAAATATGTGATCCCGATTGATATGAGAAATAACTTGAACGGTATCAAAAACCAATGTTCAAGTGTCAATCAATTACTATCCAACAAACAAGTTCGGATTTCCCAATTGATTAAACTACGCACAACTTGTGATATTTTAATTATATAAAATATAATGCGGAAATGAAATAACACATACACCAGAAATTTTATTAACGAGGAAACCGAAAATGCAGAAAAACCCCGGGACCTAGTCCAGTTTTGAACACCACATTATATTAAGACGCTACAGACACTAGCCTACTACAAATTAACTTCAGACTGAAATGTAGTTGATACCTAACCAATCACCCACTGTTCAAGGTACAGTCGCGTTCCTTATGCCTCTAAATCCCAGCAGGACTCTGCGCACTTGATTCTCTTAGCTGATTTCACCCACAACTAAGAGTTGCTACGACCCAAAGTCTAAGACTTATAAACAAATATGTCTCCCACAGAAATGTCTATTCTGATATATAAGTTTGTCTCCCACAGAAATACCTGTGAAGTTTTATTCCGTCTTATGATAAATCAAGGTGAACATGAGCCAATTGATAATCCAGTCTTATATTCCCGAAGAACATCCTAGAAATATCAATCACCTCACAATAACTTAACTATATGGTAGTAGAACAAGTTATTGTGGAATCACAAAGAATGAGACGAAGAGCTTTGTGATTACTTTTTATATCTTACCTATCGAAGATAAATATCGAGAAAATCTTAGAGAAGATAGTACTCAACATGATATAAAAGTAAGATCAGAATACATAACTACAGAGAAAATATTTGGATCCTGCTTTAGAATCTCAATGAAGTCTTTAAGTCGTTAACCTATAATGGTTTTAGGAAAAACCTAGGTTAAAGGAGAATCGACTCTAGCCGCAACTAGTATCACACAGGAGGTGTGGGGATTAGGTTTCCCAGTTGCAAGAGTTCTCCTTTATATAGCCTTTTAAATCAGGGTTTGCTTAGTTAGCTTAGAAGCAAAGCATTCCATATTCACCGTTAGATGAAAATCTGATTTAAAACACAAGCTTAGTCTGCTTGAAACCAAAGTAATGTCTCTTCACCGTTAGATGGTCTTAGATTGTCACACACAAATGAAATATACTTTCATTTAGATATGGGTAACCGTACCTAAACGTGTATATTGAGTTGGCTCAATAATAGTTAACCAAAGTTATCCATATGAACACTTTAGTCTTAACCACATTCATCTAACACATTTAGATCAACTATGATGGTCAATCAATCATGAAAGATAATCAAATAAATCTAATTGTGTTTCATAGAGTTGTTCAATTGTTGACAATCACATAGAAGTATATATGATCCAATTGAAGCAAAATCGAAATGATTCATAATGTACAAAGTACAAGAATCAGTTCATGAACATTAAGACACGTTTTGCAAAGATTGCATTCCTTATTTCATAAATATATTTGTTCATGAGTATGAGAACATACTTTTCCGATTTTAGAACTTTCACCACTAAGTTTGCAAACGGGTATGCAAAATTAGTTACGGACTTTGGTCTTATCCGACAGTTTGCAAACGGGTAAGCAAACAGTCGTCTTGGACCTAAATTAGGTAGAACTGTTCGCATACTGGTATGCAAACTTGGTTTCCGGACCTGAATCATACCAACACAATTTGTACACTAAGTACGCACACTGTGAAGTTTTCCAGACATAGGTTTTAGTTCTAATCCCCCATTTCAACCATTGAAACATTCTTAGAAGACGACAATGGTTGTCTCACACAAACCATTAACTTATAAGCAATTTTCAGGTGATCGAATCATCAATACGAAACTTTCCAAGTCGACATCAAATGACTGTCTCACATAAATCATTAAGATGTTTCAAGGCAATTTCCACATGACTTATATCACTATACGACTTTTGTCTCAATAGAAGATAGAATAGAATAGAATTCTGAGTGATATATAAATTTTAGTCTCCACATATCTTTTTTTTGATGAAGTTCCTCCGAGTTCTTCGGTAGATCTTCATCTTCAGTTGTAAGTGTTGTGAAGTATAAATCTCAACTACATAATTTATTCTATCTCCTAATGAGACTAAATTTTATAACTATGTAGACTTTTATATTATACACATTTGATATTTCGAGCTGAGTTTAACTAGGTTACTTGTTTCTCGAAATATATGTTGGAATCTTTTTTCTTTAGCCACGTTCGTCGTATTCTTGACGAGTTTAGTTGGAAACAATTTATTTGTTGGAAACTAAATATTAAGTCAAAAGATGATCATGTGGAAATTGCCTTGAAACATCTTACATGATTAGTGTGAGACAATCATTTGATGTCGACTCGGAATATTTCGTATTGATTATTCTATCACTTGAAAATTACTTGAAGCTAATAGTTTGTGTGAGACAACTATTGTCATTTTCTAAGGATGTTTCAATGATTTAAATGGGAGTTAAGAACAAAAACCTTTGTCTGGATACAACAAAGTATGCGTACCTAGTATGCAAACTGTTTTGATATGATTTAGGTTCAGGAACCTTGTTTGCATACCTAGTATGCGAACGGTTTTAACTGTAAAGTCCGGGAACCTTGTTTGCGTACTAGTATGCGAACTGTTCTACCTGAATTAGGTTTGGGACGGATGCTTGTATACCCGTTTGCAAATGGCTGGACAAGACCAAAGTCTAGAAGCATTAATTTGCGTACCTGTTTGCAAACTTAGTGGTTAAATTTCTAAAATCGGTTAAGTATGTTTTTCAAACTCATGAACAAATATATTTATGAATTAAGGAATGCAATCTTTGCAAACCGTGGCTTATTGTTCATGAATTGATCCTTACAAATCAATCCGATTTTGTTTCAGTTGGTTCATATATATTTCTATGAGATAATGAACAATTGAACAAATCTATTTAAAACACAATTAGATTCATTTGATTATCTTTCATGATTGATTGATCATCATAGTTGATCTGTAGTGATCTACACTACAATTGATATACAGAAACAACTCCAAATCTCTAAGGATAGAGATTATTGGGGAAGAAGGGAGAAATTTGGAGGGTTAGAAGAAGAATTATACGAATTTGAGGAGGGGAAGAGAAGGAAGACGATATTTGGGATACAAGAACATTTCATTTTCATTGATACCGATTCCTTACAAGAGACTCAGCTTATATTGTTGCAATTCTACTCACAAACACGAATACCTAGGTTACCCTTCTACTAATAAGAAAACGGCGGAAATAACCCACTGGTCTAAACGTCATGAAGCTCGGTTCATGACAAATCCCACCCCTTCAAATCATCCTTGTCCTCAAGGATATAAAATGAGCCTGACCAGTGAAACACACATCTATTGTATACTAGCGTCTGCATCTCGAATTCAGTAGAAGATGTGAACGTGATAACTTTAGAACCAAAGCCCATAAGAAACTGAAAGCCATCATATGAATTGTAGGTAGGAAGTGTAGTCTGAATTCAAAACTGATCGGTGCACTCGAGTGTTCTGTGCTTATTTCTCTATAAGAAACAGACCGAGTAACTTCATAACCCCCTGCTTGGTAAATCCTAGTAAAAACACCTTCAGCATCCACGAATATCAACTTGAAAATAGCATAGCAAATGACTGTATGAGTACCTATCAATGTAAGAGACCTTACCCCACCACCAGTTGAGGACTGAACATGCATCTTTATGTTTACTTGTTTGTAAATAACCTGCATGTGGAGTTGTATTTGTAAACAATTTCCCAGTCCCAACACAAAATTCTTCACCTGCCAATCTTTTCTTAAGAAGATAACTTCTTCATTGTTAACCCGCATCTCCAACTTTTCACCTTTCTCAACAGAATAATAAGTATTCGGCTCAAATTTGTGCATAGTAAATCTGGTAATGTGACATTTAACTAAAGTAGTTGTTGAAAGTGCAAGGTGGATTACGAATTTCTGTAGTGCCCTGGAGTTGACAGTTTCTTCTTTCCCCTGTTGTGCTGTGCTCTGAGATGTGGAGATCTCCAGTACCTGGTTGTGCGGCTTGCGAGCTGAAAGGTCATGTAAATGTGATTGTAGCTTGTTGAATATCCAAATACCCATTTCCATATTCTTTTCAACACTATCTCCCATAAACCAGAATAATCGTCAATTGCTAACAACAATAATCTTCTCAAACTCAGGCTTATAATATGAAACACTCATAAATATGTTGTTGTATGAAGGAAGGGAGTCACCTGTTGTTAAACCTGAAACAGAGCTTGACCTATTCCAGCATTCTGCACCAGTAATACAGGAACCTGAAATGAGCATAATTAAGTCCAACTTGAAAATTCTCTTTCTAACCCAAGAACTGGATTCGAATTCTAGGCTGAATTGGATCACAGAATATAAGAAGACTGGTTCTATCAATTCCATAACAGAGACATCCCTTTCCATTACAAATGAAAACACATTCATGCCAATTTTCTTTTGAACTCTGTTACAACCCAGTAAAGCACCACCAACCATTCCCTTATCTTTTATGAGCCTGTTCTGGATAACTAGTCCCCACCCAGTTGATTCTACTCTGCTGGAACCCCTCTTTAGTACATACGACAAACTCCACATTGTCCTCGATATTATGGATAACTCACCTTTAGCTGCTAACAAGATGTGGAATTCTCTAAACATTTCAACAGTACCCAGATTGCGTTGTAATTTTATTGCTTCGATGTACTGCACAAGACCTTCTCTAGTGTTGACCAAATGATACTCAACCCAATGCATGAGTTTTGTCTCCACTTCCAACAAGGTTATGTATGAAAATTTCCTATATTACCCCCTGATAGATTAGTGTCTTGATTACTAAACACGTAACTACCAAGTTCTTCTCATAAAGTACACCCTTAAGATGTAAGGAATAATGATGGTCCCATCTTGAACTTCATCTACCAGGTCCACCAGCAACAAGGCTACGCAATACACGTTTCTCTAAAAATACCAAAATATAACCTGTAGATGGTGGATTTTCGTCAAGGGTTAAAATTGTAAAACCATAATATACATGCTCCTGATATAGCAATCAGATTAGTATTGAGGCTCATGTCTCTCATTGAAGCATGAAAGCTCATGCCATGAAATCTCTGACTGAGAATACTGTCTCTCAGAGTATATGTATATGTGTAGCCTCTCAGCTGAGGCAATGACACATCTTACTAAGCAATTTCAGTAATTACTTATGTATAGAATCGAAAGATTGGACGGCTCCTAGACAGCTTGCCTGCTAGTATAAAGCAATAACGTCTTCAGGATGCAACAAGGTTTTCCCTGACTATATAAAGGAGATATGACGTTTCAACAAGATCGTATTTCTCAATTCTTAGATAATTAATGCTCCTAGACAGCATGCCTGCTAGTATAGAGCCATCAATTAATTATCTCTAACCGTTAACTGAATATTCAACAATATTCTACTATACGATTCTTCGTAATATTTCGTCACTTCAATTCGTGGTTCTTCCCAGGAGAATTCCAGGGGTTAGTGATAAATGTTCAACATACGGGCATCTGAGCCTCTATCGAGTAAGCCCCGACCTATATGGTGCAAGTGTACTCAGCAATAATGCAAACGAGCACCTGAATGCACGAACGAGCATTCCAAAACACGAAGAAACGATGAACCTATGCAAAATAGGAAAAAATAATAAATAATAAAATATTGATTGAGGCGCCAGGGGACTGGGCCCACCGGCCGGTCGTGCCGTGGCCAGTCCCACACCCAATTTTATATTTTATCATATTTTTATTATTTTCCTTGATCTCATGAAAATCTCTTCATTTGAGCAAATATCCTTCGTTTCATGAAAACTCCTTAAATTCATGAAATTTCCCTCAAGTCATGAAAAATAATATAAAGTTAGGGAAACTCGTGGGACCGGGCCCTAGCCGGACGGTCATGCCTTAGCCAGTCCCACACGCTCCTTATTTTATTATTATTACTTTTTATGTTTCCCTCATCTCATGGAAACTCCTTGATTTCAACAAACTCCTTGGTTAACAAACTCCTTGGTTTTATGATATTTCCCAAAAATCATGAAAAATATTATAAAATTAGGAAAAGTGCCTTGGGACCGGGCTCCTTGACCGGCCGGCCATGCCTTGGCCATAGCCGGTCCCACACTTCATGACTTCCTATTTTATTATTATTATTTCCATAATCTCATGGAAATTCCCTAACCTCATGAAATTCCTCAGTTTCATGGTATTTGCTTCACATCAGGGAAAATACATAAAATTGAGAAAGGTGCTGCTGGACCGAGCTTGCTAGCTGGCCGGCCATGCCCTAGCCGTGGCCGGTCCCACACCTTGTAATCCCTATTTTATTAATTATATTTCATCATCTCATAAAGATTCCCCAGTTTCATCAAAATCCTTGATTTCTTCATATTTTCTCAAAATGTTGCTCAAACGCACATCAGGAAAATACCAAAATTCTCAGGACTGAGAGTGGAGACTTTGGTGACGCGAGCATGTTACCTTGACCGACCAAGGTTGGCTTTTTGGCTTGCAAGGAGCCGGTCCCACGCATTTTCATAATTTGACCTAATTTGCGCAATTGCACGTATTAGGTCCAGAACTCTTCCAAACGACTTGGAATTTCATCAAATGATCGTCAGTCAATCCCGTGACCAACCAGGGCCGGTTTCATGACCCCTTGGTCATTCCTTAATCTCTTCATAATTAATTAGGTTTTATCACCTAAGGCTCGGACGAGCACTATTTTAATAAATGATTAAATCAGCATTTAATCATCCTTTCACCAACTGGTCTTCAGGAGACTTTGGTATTTTGCTCATTTGAGCAGTTGGGCGTTACATGGTCGACTCGTCATCCCATGTAGCCGGTCCCTCCTTCACCTTGTGGTTGATTTTCAATAAATCATCAATTGATCAAAAATTAGGGATTCAAATCCAGAGCTCCGCAAAACATAATTCTAAGCAGATTCAAATACTAATAATTTTATGATAATCCCGTGATCAACACTTTTATTATTATGCTCGGCCTAGATGCCAGTATCTTAAATTAATATTTTATTTTGGTCCTGCCACCAACAATTCATCAGATGAGCAATATTTGCTCAGACTAAGGAATATTGGTTCAACTATCAATATTCAACAATTCAGCAACACAGTTTGATCGCTTTAGGTTATCAACATTTATTCGACAAAATACTTTTGTATCAGCAGGCATGTTCAATTCATGAGTCTCAGAACATTTGCAAATCATGTTAAACTCAGCAATACAAGGACTCATCGTCCCATAATGTCAGCAACTGACTCCACAATCACGAGATGTGAATCATGTCACATGGGGGACATTAACTAGGGTTTTGGTCTGGCGGTCTACAACACGTGTGTTCATACACACGGCGATAATGTGATCAAGTCGTGCAATCATTTGGAGGAGTTAGCAAAGTAGTGGGTGGAAAATAACCAAGTCTCCGCACGATGAGCAACTGGTTTTGACACGATTTCCCACTTCCACACTCTTTGACTTCAGCAACTGTCACACTTCATGGGATCAAGGTGTTTACAATTCCAGCAATATAAAAGGCCTCTAAATCATGATTGAAACAGACAAGAATTTCTCGACAAGTTCACACAGACAATCTTTCGTCTACACGAACTCATCGTTTGAGCAATCACCCTCAACTCACTAAATTCAATCATTCAGAACTTTCTTACGCAGAATACACAACACACCTACAATATGGATCACCATTGATCTCACACATTTCCCAGCTTTCCTCCTACATATCGACCCATCCTCTCTTGTGACCGAATTGACTCTGGAACGGTCATTGTCTTGGTTTAGGCTGGAGTCCTACAGATTGATATCTCGAACTTAAAGCACCCCCTTCTTGCAGTGCATCTGTGTGAGGTTAAACATTTCGCTCGGTTCAAGGAGTCTCCTCTGCACGGTCGTCTCCTCAATTCCGTAAAAACCAGCAAATCATTTTTCCCCATCTACAGATTGGCGACCACAGTGGGAGATCATTCTCTCTGTTGCAATCTCAATTCTCACGAAGATGGTCAGTCTTAGATCCGATTCAGTTACTCAAAACTCCAGTCAGAGTCTTTCAAATAGAAACGCTTCTATGGCTCATCCGATTGATTCTGGTAACATTCGTCATCCTTACTTTACTACTCCTTTCTCATCTATCAATGCAATCGATGGAAAAGTTCCATCATTGGCCGAACTGGCACGAAGGCAAGAGATTTTGGAAAGGAACATAAATCGATTGAAGGGAGCAATTGATAATTTGTTCAACTGCATGGTGGAACTGACGAGAATCTTAGGAGCTCAAGTTGTGGAACGCTCGTCTCTTGACACCACTGATGCTAGCCCTCAAGCCAACAGTTTCACCACTTATGAAAAGCCGGTGGATCAAGAAATCACACAGCTGATTAAAAATCTATGTGAGCTTCTGCACTTCTCAAGGGATCAACTTACGAACACGTTCGTTGCACTCAACCAAATATCATCAGACGTGCGGCTAACTCCGTCATGCCTAGCAGTTGAAGAGACATCCATGATATTTGAGCATTCGATCAATAACATCACATTCGTAGAAGAAGACCGCATGGCAGATGAAAGACATAATCGAGCTTTATACGTGACAGGTTTTATCAAAGACTCGGAATTAAAGAGGGCTCTCTTTGATACAGGCGCTTACACAAATATCATTACGACGAAGACTCTCAAAGCATCCAAATTCCCACAGAATAAAATTATTCTCCATCCCATCTTGATGACGGGATTTGAAGGAATCTAGATCCATACATATGGATATGCATACATAGACCTGAGGGTAGGCCCTATTCAATCAAAGGCCAAATTTCACGTGATCGAACAAGAGCCTGATTACCACATGATACTTGGAAGACCGTGGCTCCATGAAAATAAAGTGGTTCCTTCAACATACCATCAATGCATGAAGGCTCTGCTCAATAACAAGATTGTTCATATTGCAGCTTCGTCATCTCCTTACGCTCCGGTCTATGACGCTGAATTCCTTGAGTCTCAAAAGGACATCCATGAACCTCCAAGGAAGATCTACATTATTCCACTCCCGAGATGGGAATCCATTGAAAAATCTGCTAACAAACAATCATCTTCAGGTGATAAACCGATTAAGTCATTTGCTACACCAGTCAAGAGCCGTAAAGATCAGGCCAGAACGCCAAGATCCAACTTCATAGCCAGTCATGATGCAGAAGGGAGGGTCACGTACCGCCGACGCAAAGATTAGCAATTAACAGGGGAGAACAATGAAAAGTTTCCCCGCCTGAAGAATCATATCAGAGTGAACCGTCACCTGATGAAGAGATTCAAGATACTCCGCGACAATTGCAAGATGGTACTGATAACCTCGAAACGATCAACATCGGGACGGAGGATGATCCAAGGCCAATCCTGATTAGTTCTGCATTATCACCAGAATATCGGGCGGGACTAATAAGTCTGTTGAAAGAATACCAGGATATCTTTGCTTGGACATACGAAGAGATGCTTGGTCTTGACGAAAAATTGGTCACTCATCATATGTATATCACTCCTGGCTCCAAAGCTGTCAAACAGTCGCCTAGGCAATTCAGACACGAAGTTGAGAAACAAATCAAAGTGGAAACTCAGAAACTACTGGCGGCAGGGTTTATCAATCCCATTCAGCATCCAACATGGCTGGAGAATGTTGTTCATGTCAATAAGAAAAATGGTCAAATCAGATGTTGTGTTGATTTCAGGAACCTGAATAAATGTTGTCCAAAAGATGACTTTCCTCTACCCAACATTGACATGCTCGTTGATGCAACCAGTGGTCACGGTATGTTCTTATTCATGGATGGTTACAGCGGGTACAACCAGATCAAGATGTACAAACATGATGCCAACAAAATTGCATTTCGTACTCCCATTGGGAATTTTCATTACACTGTGATGCCCTTTGGATTAAAGAATGCAGGTGCTACTTATCAACGGGCTATGACTGCCATATTCCACGACATGATGCACAAGCAAGTGGAAGACTATGTTGATGATGTGGTGGTAAAGTCGAAAACTCGAGCATCCCACTTAGAAGTTCTGAGACAAGTTTTCGAAAGATGAAGGGAATACAAGTTAAAGATGAATCCTCTGAAATGTGCCGTTGGTGTCTCCTCCGGAAAGTTTCTAGGTTCCTGGTCACTACAGAAGGAATCAAAGTCGATCCAGACAAAACGAAAGCCATTACTACCATGCCTCCTCCACGCACTGTGAAAGAACTCCAGAGTTTTATGGGAAAGGTAAATTATATTCGACGCTTCATCCCTGGACTGGCTCAACTCATTGCTTCGTTCACCCCTCTTTTGAAGAAAGGAGCGAGTTTTACATGGACAACTGTCCAACAAGAAGAGTTCCATAAAATACAACAAATATTTTTATCACCTGTTGTCATGCAATCTCCAGTGCAAGGACGGCCACTAATACTTTACACAGCTTCCAGCGATGTTGTTGTCGGGGCACTTTTTGCCCAAGAAGACGAAGAAGGTATCGAACGTCCAATTTATTACTTCAGCCGTACAATGAGAGACGCTCAACTCGAATACCCAAAATCCGAAAGAGCATGTATAGCATTGATACATGCAATCCAGAAATTCAGGCACTATTTGTTATCCAACAGAGTCGTGCTCGTTTCCAAGGCCGACCTTATAAAATTTCTACTATCAAAGCTAGCCTTGATAGATAGACCAGCAAAATGGTTACTTCAGATGTCAGAGTTTGACATAGCATGTGTACCACCCAAAGCAATCAAAGGACAAGTAGTTGCAGACTTACTCGCTGCTTTTCCAGGAGAAGATGCAACAACGTTACATGAAGATGTGTCCGGTGAGTTTCCAAAAATCTTGGTCATCAAAGAAGAGACGTGGCTTTTATACTTTGATGGGTCCGCCACCCCTAGCAACTATACTGGAGGAGCAGGCGCAGTGCTAGTGTCTCCATCTGGTGAAGTCTTCTCACACTCATTCAAGCTGGATTTTCATTGCACCATCAATTCAGCGGAATATGAAGCTTTCTTACTAAGCCTGTCCTTGGCCAAGCAAACAGGAGCAATACACCTTGAGATAAGAGGAGACTCAAAACTACTGGTTAATCAAATGAACGGAGCATACTCTTTAAAAGAAATCACACTCTCCCCATTCAAAGCTGAATCTCAGCGGATATTAACTCATTTTGCTGATGCAACGATTGTCTACACTGGACGAACTAACAACAGGCATGCTGATTTTCTGGCAACTCTCGCTTCCAAACTACAGTTTGAAGGAGTATAGAAAACAATCACAGTACAGAGGCGCGCCGTGTCATCTACTTGGCTTGCTCAAGTTGAAGACATTCAAGCAAACGATTGGAGGGCGCCTATTATTCATGAACTGAGCAGTTCCCTTTCAGAAGGGAAAGTCAGTCTCAAGGAACTAAAGAATTATTTCTTGCTTCATGGAGCGTTATACTATCGGAATCCTGACGGGTCTTTATCACGATACCTTGGAAGCGACGAAGCGGATGAACAACTCAAACGCATACTTGAAGAAATCTGCGTACAGACGTTGGTGGTAACACTTTACAGAAATCTTAAAAGGATGGGATATTATTGGCCTTCCATGGAAGCTCGGTCAAGAACTCTGTAAAGATCTTGTCCCAATTGTCAGACGCCTCCTCATCACCTAGAATCTTTGACAGTTCACCACACTGGGGACTGGAGGGAACCTTACACCAAGTACCTCCGGGATAATGAGCTGCCATTGGAAAAAAAGGAAATAGTCAAACTCATTCAGAGAGCTAAAATATTTGCCTTTCTGGACGGAATCTTATACCGCAAAAGTTTTGGTGGGAACTTACTGAGATGCTTAGCTGAGCATGAAATCCCAACAATTTTAAAGGAAATGCACGACGGAGAACATCAAGGAAAAAGGAAATTATTTCTCCAGATTCATGAGAAATATTATTGGTCGGCCATGGAAGACGACGCAGCTGCACATGTTCAGAGATGTCACCAATGCCAAATCCATGGTAATCTCATCCACCCTCCTTGTCTCCTATTGAATTATGTGAATAGTCCATGGCCTTTCTATAACTGGGGACTGGATATCATAGGGAAAATCAATCCAGCGTCTTTGAAACAGCATGAGTATATCATCACTGCAACTAAGTATTTTACCAAGTGGGTTGAATCTATCCCTCTCCGAAGCACCACTGGAGTCACGATCGCGGCTTTTATCAAGGAACACATAATATGCAGGTTCAGCGTTCCTAAACACATTATCACTGATAATGGAACTCCTTTTGCCAACAAACACGTGACAGAATTGCTCGAAGAATACGACATCAAACAAGCTTTCTCCGCACTGTAATATCCCCAAGGAAACGGACAAGCAGAGAGTACCAACAAAACTTTCATCTGAATTCTCAGCCGAACAATTCATGATAATCCTCGAATGTGGCATGAACAATTGCCTATGGATTTATGGGCCTATCGGACCGCACCAAGAAGTTCAATTGGAAATTCACTGTACTCTCTTGTCTATGGAGTTGACGCCATACTCCTAGCAGAAATCAAGATTCCTTCAACAAGGATCGCCACATCCAGTGGAGTACAATGGGATGAAGCAGAAGTGTCCAACTCAAGGATCGCTGAACTGGACATGCTTGAGTCAAGAAGTGCTAAGGTAGAAAAATATGTGGAAGCATACAAACAAAGGATCTCCAGATCTTACAACAAAATGGTAAGACCTCGAACTTTCCAAGTAGGAGATTTGGTACTAAAGACGTCAAAACACATTCAACAAGATATGTCTGCTCCAAAGTTCTCTCCAAAATGGGAAGGACCATATGTAATCACCAAGGCAGTGTCCAGTGGATATTATAAGATCTTAGCCATTGATGGAGGAGTGGAAGGAAATATCATCAACGGTAAATGGCTAAAAACATATTATGCCTGATCCGTAGAAAACCATTACCTTTTCATTATTTCAAGCATTTCTTAAAATATATTCCTCCAAAGAGTATTCAAAGTACTCCTTTTTTCATTAAAACATTTCCTAAATGAACAAAAAATTCTTTCCATGATCAATCATTATACCTAATAAAAAGCCTAAACCTATTCGAAAATAACAATCATAAATGCTCACTCAGAGTAAGCCATCCAACAGAGAGTAATTCTTAAAAACAGCCATGTCAAGCTTCTTTTGAAAGTTTCTGGTCCTCACTTTCAAGTTCTGGACAACCTTCTCGAATCTTACTGATTCCAAGGAAAGTGCCTTCTCCTCTTGCAAGAAAGCAGTTGTGGTAGAAATCGCATTAGCAGCAGCCGCCGTCCTGTGAATTTTAATCATCTCGAGCCGACGACGAAGCCAGCCTATGTTGAACCGCAAGGTTTCATAGTTTGAAATCATTTCATCCCACCTGTGCAGTTCATGGTTCTTGACATCTCGCAAATTCATATCGTTCATCTCTTTAATGATCGGTAACAATCCGACAACCATAGTCAGAAGGGTTGGAAGAAAGCCTCTCCATATTTCCGTTGTAGCAATCTGCCCGTACCGTCTCCAAATTTTGGCATACAGAAGTACGTGACATTTGGGAATGACGAATACACCGACTAATTCATTATTTGGGGAAGTATTGGTCATGGGAACTTCAAAGGGGAGTCCAGCTGTTGGATAATCGTGAACGTGAGATCTAAATCCAGCCTCCACGAAATCAGTAGAGTCTCCGTCAACATGGTTGGTGCTATCGTCGACCACGACCACCGACTTCCCGTTCCTCCTCTTTCTAGCATCAACGACAACACAAACATCAACCTGCGATCAAGTAAAGGAGTGTTTGATTTTATTGAACATTGATCATGGAGAACCTCAACTGAGAAGTTATGGAATTACTTACGGATGCTCCAGCTTCATCATGAGCTGACCTATACCGGACAGGGATTTAACAGTCTGCTTAGGCCTCAAATTATACGAAAAAGAGGGATTCTTCTTATCATCCTGCAATAAGTTATTTTTCTATGATCAATAATTATGATCAAATGAAGATGAAGAAAATATGTACAACGACTTACTGAAGCAGACACTTCTACTTCATGCTTTGATTGAGGTTCGTTTCGAGAAGAAATGCTACTGCTGGACATGGCGACGAGAGGTATGATTGTGATCAAAATTACTTCTGATAATGCACAAGGCAGGAAACGAGATGCTGTTTAAATAGAAAAATCTAAACATTGAAGGTCTGGATGCTTATCCTATAATGGATATAGTCAAATATGTTGCGATTTTTATTGAAATCCTAATTCTAAAATCAGTGGATCCGGTATCATAGAAAAAGTGTGACAATACTAGGGACTGACAGCTCAGGCATATTCAACATGACAATACTGGGGACTAATACTTCGGATGTAATCAGTTGCAACCGTGATCTGACAGGTCACGTGTCTCCTAGCCGGTTGTATAATCATGCTTCATGGATAATTATTGTCTACAAGGACATTGGTACATCCTATTCAGATGTGAAGAAGATTTGGAAAAAGATACGACAAGGGATTATGGTTCAAAAATAATCTCTAAAAGAATATCTCTACAGCAAGACTGCTCAAATTGAAAAAGCGAGGGTCTAACAACACCACCCAATATTTTTCTTAGCAATCTGTATGGACTAACTCCGAAATACTTTCTAGAGAATCAACTAGACAGTCAGACTCAATCTAGGTAAAAGTATCTCAAGGAGTTAATATCTCTCTCTTGTTTTGATTTACTCAAGCTAATAGAAATCAGCGAGTGTTTAATCAAACACAAGGAATAACTTGGATGGTACCGAAGACCAATATCCAATGATCAATCAATATCAATCAACAACCGAAGGTCGGATTTCCAATTGATTGATTCAAACGCACAACTTGTATTATTTCAATTATATAAACAAATATAATGCGTAAATAGAAATAACACAGACACCAGAAATTTTGTTAACGAGGAAAACGCAAATGCAGAAAAACCCCGGGACCTAGTCCAGATTTAACACACACTGTATTAAGCCGCTACAGACACTAGCTTACTCCAAGCTAACTTCGGACTGGACTGTAGTTGAACCCCAATCAATCTCCCACTGATCCAAGGTACAATATGCTCATACGCCTCTGATCCCAGCAGGATAATACTCACTTGATTCCCTTAGCTGATCTCACCCACAACTAAGAGTTGCTACGACCCAAAATCGCAGGCTTTGACAATAGACAAATCTGTCTCACACAGACAAGTCTATCAAAGGATCAATCTGTCTCCCACAGATAAAACCTAAAGGTTTTGTTTCGTCTTTTGATAATAATCAAGGTGAACAGGAACCAATTGATAATCCGATCTTATATTCCCAAAGAACAGCCTAGAGTTATCAATCACCTCACAACAATCTTAATCGTATGGTGGCGAAACAAGATGTTGCGGAATCACAAACAATGAGACGAAGATGTTTGTGATTACTTTTTATATCTTGCCTATCGGAGATATCAATCTCAAGCCAATCAATCTGATTGTACTCGTACGATAGAAGATGCAATATCAGATCATACAACTACGATAAAAGTAGTATCGGTATGGCTTCACAATCCCAATGAAGTCTTTAAGTCGTTAATCTGGTTTTAGAAGAAGAAAACCAAAGGTTAAAGGAGAATCGACTCTAGAACGCAAGCTAGTATCACACATAAGGTGTGGGGATTAGTTTTGCACAATCATGTCTCCTTTATATAGTTTTTCGAATCAGGGTTTGCAATTAATGTTATCTTAGTAACAAAGCACTCAATATTCACCATTAGATGAAAACCTGATTTAGATTCAAGCTAATATTTCTCAACCGTTAGATCGAAAACTTAGCTTGTTACACACACTTGACAATGCACGCTTCTAGGTTTTGTTAACCGTACCCAAACGTATGAACTTGTTGGTTCAACAATAGTTAACCAAAAGGTTAGCCATATGAGCATTTCATATCAACCACGTTCTTCTTCACCGTAACTAGTTCAAATGACTTCAAATGAACTAGTTAGAGATTTTTTCAATTGCAAGGAAATATTATATACTACACAAGACACAATTGAAGCAAAAACGATTTGATTCACTTGAATCGGTTCATGAACTTTTATAGCCACGGTTTGCAAACTGCATTCCTTAGTCTTTTTAAGTTTAAGTTCAGAAATCATCTTCAGATATATAACCTTCTCAAGTTCGCAGACTAGGTTCGTGGACTGAAGTTACCGGGCAGAGTTTACAAACTCCAGCAGAAATTCTCGGGTATGAGAACTTCGCCGGTTCACGGACTGAGTTCGGGGACTTAGCTTCACGCAAGTAGTTTGGCAACTCCAACAGAAATTCTCGGGTTTGAGAACTTCGGCAGTTCGCGGACTGAGTTCGCGGACTTGGCTCACGCCATTCTTCCGGTTCTCTTGATCAACAAAGTTTGCAAACTTTGGTTCAAGGAATATGACTTATACATAAATGTGTTTCCATAATAATGCTTATGTCCACCATTGTTTATGTAATCTAAACTCTCATTTCAATCATTGAAACATTATTAGAGGACGTTATACAGTTGTTACACTATTTCTCTTCAAAGCAATTTTCAAGATGATTGAAACATATCATGACTTTCGTCACATGGTAAAGATAAACTTGATCGAAGCGAAAAGCTTACCAACACATATTTCGAGATATATATAGGCGAGGTATACTCGGCTCGAAATACCAAATGTGTATAATCAAAGTCTATATATATAGCACACGACTTCTTGGCTCAAAGAGTAGGAGATAGAGTAGATAGACTTTTGAGTGATAGATAAGTTCTAGTGTTCACATACCTTTTTGTCGAGAAGTTCCACCGGTTCCTTGAGTAGTTCTTCTACTTGTATGATGAATCGCCATGAAGTCCTTGTGCTCAACTAAACTTTCCATCCTAGTCCAAGACTTAGCTATAATAGACTAGAAATCAAGACTTATAGTTTTGATCACTAACATTGACAAACATGCTTGAGATAGAAACGCATGCGAGTTCGACCGAGCAATGCTCTAACAATCTCCCCCTTTGCCAATTTTAGTGACAAAACTATCAATACATATGGAATACGAAAAAGATAAAAAAAACTTTAGTAGCTCCTATTCCACATGTCTAATCTTCAACGTTCCTCAAAATCTTCGTCACTTCCAAGTACTCCAATGATCCCAAAGGTTGTAAGTTTAGCATCACCGCTGTTGAAGATCCGTAGCTATAAAAATGAGAAAACATAGTTCTCGATCATTGTTATACAGTGTCATAGTATTATTACACAACGTCAAAGTTCAGTTGTATCACAACTTCAACAATAATACTATGGTGATATGTATCACTCCCCCTTAGTCAATACTCCATCTCACATGGAAACCACTCCCCCTTACATAATTATCCGAAAACCATATGTATTTGTAGTATGAACTACATATTAATTCTCCCCCTTTTTGTCAATAAAATTGGCAAAGGTACAAGAACGGGATCATAATGAAATTTCCGAGAGAGACATTTCATGACAAAAGGAAAAATAAATACATACCAACAAATTTAAATGCAATCATAAATCCGAAGCTAAATGCATTCATCAAGGAGTTAAAAGATATAAGATAACCCCTCTAAAATTCCACAGCCGCACACCTCTCAAGATATGACCATTAAGCACAAGTTCAAAAGAACTCTCCCCCATTTGATGTCATTCCCGAAAGAACAACAAGAGCGACCTTAATTTCAAAAGAAAATAAGGATTTTATTGGACACCAAAAACCATGAGAACGATTTTCTATATCCAAAAAAACTCAATCAAATTAATAACAAGTAAACCCATGATTAATTTAATCGGAATACACAATCAAATTAAACACAAGAAGTGATCAATTCAATTGATTATGCTCAACATAAGAGAACTTATGGAGACACGAAAATACTCAACTAGATTGATTACAAGAGAACCCATAATTAATCTAATTGGAATACACAACCAAACTAATCATAAAAGTAATCAATTTAATTGTCATTTGTTTTGCTCGACATAAGAAAACTTACGGAGAAATAGCTAAATAACCAAACAAGATGATTAATTTAGTTCAATATGCTCGACATAACATATCTCATGGATCACCAAATAAGCTAAAAGATCAACTTGGTTGTATAGTGCTCAACATAAGATACATTACGGAGCCTCACAATAATACATAAAATATGGATCAGGGATGATCAATACTGCGTAATACACAAGGATTCATTCTATATTCAATCACTATTTGCATAACGATATTAATAGACATGATCCTTGAAAACAAAAGATTTTAACCTATCTTCCATCAAATATTTGACAATATAGGCTTAATTTTTGTATTTATCAAAAATCCATTCATTCTTTTATCAATACGTGAATACCGATCACGAACGACTTTACTTTTGACAAAGTATGGTATGAACATAGTTTACAGATGCAAACACACATATCCCATAACACATTGCAATATATAAAACCATAAAGATTAATCTGCAAAAATCATCTTCCAAACAATTTTAGAATTTAAACCAATAAATCTAAAAACATGAAGATGAAAACGTTGGACATAGATATGTGTAAACACAATAATGTATATTCCAAACTCTAGTTATCCTTATCAAAAATAAGAATAAATTCTCATAAGAAGTTTCCTAGGTATCAAGACAAACTCATAATGCACATATAAGATGATTTATCCTTAGAGGGTAGGATCAATCTTTTTCGCCCGGATTTACACCAATAATAGCTACCAAAGGCACATAAAAATATTTTCTTAACAAAGAAGAACATACAAAGTCAATAACGACCATGCACCATAGTTCACATAGGATGATTGTGAACATTCAAGAATTCCATAGCACTACGTACTACTTTCCATTCTTGAACTTCCTTCTTTGTGATTCACCAACAAATTCTTGTAAAAGCTACAAATTATCTCAGAAGAGTATTACTCCAAGAATCCAAGTGCCCAAGTTCAAGAGAAGTGGAACAATTGCAACGAAACAGAGCAAAATACTCAAAAACAAGAGACAAGACAAATTCCAACCTTAACTCATCGAAATTCAAGGTTTCTCATCTCCATTTTGAAGAGAATTAAAATAGGAAGAGAGTGCAAAAATAATGAGATCAATCCGAGTTTGGACGAATAAGTTACGTCCAAAACAAGTTTACCAAATATCGATGTAAAGTATGCATACGGGTTTGCAAACGAATTTTTGTATCCTGGAGCAGTATGCAGACGGGGTTTGCGAACTTAAACCCCTGGATTTTGGTTTTAAATGATGTTATGCATTCTTGGTATGTGTACCATGAAGTCCAAACATCCCGAACTAATGTTTTCAAACCTAAACATTTAAGAACCTTAAACACAGATCAAGTTAGGTAGAAATGAACGATAATCAAGGTACATGGATCATTATAGGTACTCAAACATGTAATAAAAACATAAAACTTTCTCAAGTTCATAGACATACCTTTTTAGAAAAGTCGAATTGAATTCCACAGCCTTACCGAATATAATCTGTGCGCCCCAGTTGTTGTGCTTCCCTCACCATATACATAATAGGGCATTTCTTGGTGAGGATGCACTTTCATTTCAAACAAGTTGTGTTGAGATGAACAATGTCTTGCTCACCATGGCACCAAGAAAGAGTTTCTTTCCAACAACTCTTAAATCTTGTAGTGTTTTGAAATACCCAAGGAACTGTTTTTATAATTCTATCAAAGAACTTGAAGAGAACCCAAAAGGATTTGTGTTTCTGATTTCTTGTTTTCCAACTTATAAAAAAACAGTTTCTGCAGGTAGTTTTTAGTACTGCGAAGGGAAACTCTTTTGATAAAAAGAGACGTCCTAGATTTTTCATAAAAAAAGACAATACTACTATCTTGATAGGAAGTATCAGGAACTGAGCAACGAATCAATTCATGCTTTGAGGTGATACACTCAGATGACTGAGATTTAAACTCCTCTTGTAATTCGTTTAGTTTATCACAACTAATTGGGTTACGCAGAGGAGGAGCATTCCTCTCACTGATTAGTAAATCAATATCAACCTCAACATGAATATTATTCATCATAACTTGATTTAGCCTGTCAAGAGATTCTTTCTCTTTCCGGAGGTATAACTCAACATCAAGAGATAAGCTCTCAAGCTTCTTTTCAAGCCCTGAAAACACTTCAAGGGATTTTAAACCTGGTGGAGGTTTAGATAGAATTTCTTCTACAGATTTTATTAAATCAGACATGGAAGAGAATTTTTAAATCCCTGGATTAGGTGGTGCATTTATTGAGATAACACTACTGTCCATAGAGTCAGATCGCTACAAACACAGACTTGTGAGGTCTTAAACGTGTTTGCCTGTCTGATACCAATTGAAAAAGCGGGGGTCTAAAAACACCACCCAATATTTCGCTTAGCAATTTGTATGGACTAACTCTGAAATACTTTCTAGAGAATCAACTAGACAGTCAGACTCAATCTAGGTAAAAGTATCTCAAGGAGTTAATATCTCTCTCTTGTTTTGATTTACTCAAGCTAATAGAAATTAGCGTCTTTAATAGAACACAAGGAATAACTTGGATGGTACCAAAGACCAGTATCCAAGGATCAATCAATATCAATCAACAACCGAAGGTCGTATTTCCAATTGATTAATTCAAATGCACAGCCTGTATTATTTCAATTAAATAAACAAGTATAATGCGGAAATAGAAATAACACAAACACCAGAAATTTTGTTAACGGGGAAACCGCAAATGCATAAAAACCCCGGACCTAGTCCAGATTGAACACACAATGTATTAAGACGCTACAGACACTAGCCTACTCCAAGCTGATTTCGGACTGGACTGTAGTTGAACCCCAATGAATCTCCCACCGATCCAAGGTACAGTTATGATCCTACGCCTCTGATCCCATCAGGATACTACGCACTTGATTCCCTTAGATGAACTCACCCACAACTAAGAGTTGCTACGACCCAAAATCGCAGGCTTTGACAACAAACAAATATGTCTCATACAGACAAGTCTATCAAAGGATCAATCTGTCTCCCACAGATAAACCCTAAAGGTTTTGTTCCATCTTTTGATAATAATCAAGGTGAACAGGAACCAATTGATAATCCGGTCTTATATTCCTGAAGAACAGTCTAGAGTTATCAATCACCTCATAAAAATCTTAATCGTATGGTAGCGAAACAAGATGTTGCTGAATCACAAACAATGAAACGAAGATGTTTGAGATTACTTTTTATATCTTGCCTATCAGAGATATCAATCTCAAGCGAATCAATCTGATTGTACTCGTACGATAGAAAATGCAAGATCAGATCATACAACTATGATAAAAGTAGTATCGGTCTGGCTTCACAATTCCAATGAAGTCTTTAAGTCGTTAATCTGGTTTTAGAAGAAGAAAACCAAAGGTCAAAGGAGAATCGACTCTAGCACGCAAACTAGTATCACATGTAAGGTGTGGGGATTAGTTTTGCACAATACTATATGTCTCCTTTATATAGTCTTTCAAATCAGGGTTTGCAATCAATATTAGCTTAGTAACAAAGCATTCAATATTCACCGTTAGATGAAAACCTGATTTAGATTCAAGCTAATACTTCTCAACTGTTAGATCGAAAACTTAGCTTGTTATACATACTTGACAATGCACGCTTCTAGGTTTGTTAACCGTACCCAAACATATGCACTTGTTGGTTCAGCAATAGTTAACCAAAAGTTATCCATATGAGCATTTCATATCAACCACATTCTTCTTCACCGTAACTAGTTCAAATGACTTTAAATGAACTAGTTAGAGAGTTGTTCAATTGCATGAAATCTTATATACTACACAAGACACAATTAAAGAAAATATGATTTGATTCACTTGAATCGGTTCATGAACTTTTATAGCCACGGTTTGCAAACTGCATTCCTTAGTCTTTTTAAGTTTAAGTTCAGAAATCATCTTCAGATATATAACCTTCTCAAGTTCGCAGACTAGGTTCGCGGACTTAAGTTACCGGGCAGAGTTTACAAACTCCAGCAGAAATTCTCGGGTATGAGAACTTCGACGGTTCGCGGACTGAGTTCGCGGACTTAGCTTCACGCAAGTAGTTTGTCAAATCTAGCAGAAATTCTCGGGTTTGAGAACTTCGGCATTTCGCGGACTTGGCTCACGCCATTCTTCCGATTCTCTTGATCAACAAAGTTTGCAAACTTTGTTTCAAGGAATATGACTTATACATAAATGTGTTTCTACAACAATGCTTATGTCCATCATTGGTTATGTAATCTAAACTCTCATTTCAATCACTGAAACATTCTTAGAGGACGTTATATAGTTGTTACACCATTTCTCGTCAAAGCAATTTTCAAGATGATTGAAACATATCATGACTTTCGTCACATAGTAAAGATAAACTTGATCGAAGCGAAAAGCTTACCAACACATATTTCGAGATATAAATAGGCGAGGTATACTCAGATCGAAATAGCAAATATGTATAATCAAAGTCTATATATATAGCATACGACTTCTTGTCTCAAAGAGTAGGAGATAGAATAGATAGACTTTTGAGTGATAGATAAGTTCAAGTCTTCACATACCTTTTTGTCGAGAAGTTCCACCGGTTCCTTGAGTAGTTATTCTACTTGTATGATGAATCTCCATGAAGTCCTTGAGCTCAACTACACTTTCTATCCTAGTCCGAGACTTATCTATAATAGACTAGAAATCAAGACTATAGTTTTGATCACTAACATTGACAAACATGCTTGAGATAGCAACGCATGCGAGTTCGACCGGGAAATGCTCTAACACAAATAACCAGAAAATGTCTACTTCGACAAAAACAAATAATCTCAGAGAAACTCATGAGCAAGACTACTCATCAGATTCATCAGAGTCATCAGATTTTCCAGAATTATCAGATTCATCATTATCATCTTTCTCGGAGTCCTCTTCAAATTCTTCATCGGAATCACTATAAGGGCCATTGACGAAGTCTGGATGAATATCATGATCGTCATCCATCATTTCCCAGTACTCTTCTTTTTCACGCTCAGCTTCAAGGTCAGCTTTGACCAGTTTCTCGATCTCTCTGGTACGCCGGTCTGGCTTAATCTTGAGATCTTGTGGTACCCACACGGGTTCATATTCCGAAGCATCAGAGTCAGATGGTACACCGTCAGCTCGAGATCGGAGTTTCTCCTCAGCTGCTAGCACTCTGCGCTGGACTCGGTCTCTTCTTCGTCAATAATCATCCATCCTGTCATCCTCGGTTTTCTCTTCATGAGTTCGGCATAAGTGACTCTGTGATTATTAAGAGGCTCACTAGGCTTTGATTCCTCGGTACGGTTTGTATTAGCACGCGTTTTGTCCACAGGGATCCTGGAATCCTCTTTAGAGGAGCTGGAAGAATAGCTATAATCATAATCGATGCTGCTGGAAGTCACAATTTTCTGGAACCAGGAGCACGGAATCACGGATATGCTGATAATAAATCCACTGTAAAAATGGTAATCTTTAACTCTTACCTCTTTACAATTCCACTAGCACAGTGATTGTGATATAAGAGTTAACACTCCAAAATTAGTTCGTTCCTTGAAACCTGCAATAACGAACAAAGCTTTATCATTTGAAAATCGAAACTGATTTTCATAAAATCATGAACATAATTTTCATAGTATAAACATCCATAATTGAGCTATGAAACTTGCACCAAGATAATATTTCACCATAAATAAATTGTCTAATTTCGAGGGTTACTCAAAACCCATGTTTTGATTTTACGAAACAATGATTAACGTGAATAATTCACGTAAAATTTTCAAAACCTTTATTTACACACGTAAATAAATATATGGCATTATATGTGTCACGGTTTCAAAAAAAATAAAATCTATGAACTGGTCACGATTTCATAAAAAATCTTTTTCCTTCGTACTATCATCCGTCTTTGAAAAGAGGGTTTATTTCGATTTTGTGAAAGCTCACATCTTTCAAGATAAAGTTTTGGTTTTCATGGAAGCTCATAAACAAAATTTTATCACTGTACACTGGTCTATATATATAAAAAAATCTCTCTCAAGTTAGGGATTGTTACTAGTCTCTTGAATTAACGATCGAACGAACATACGTTTAATAAAACAAGGGTTTTTCTAAAAAAGTCACACTTAATATATGCACCTATGTATAATTTTAGCATGAACAACTCATGAATGGATCATCAAACTTCTGGAAAAAAGAAGAAAGAAATTGACGCACCCGACGTTGGCGGCTCTAGCGATTCTTCCCGTTGCTGACGTGAGGGAGATGAAGAAGCAAGGGAGGTGATAGGTCGTGGGAAAGAAATAAAAAAAAAGGATCAATTCCCTTTTATATAAAATTTTATTTTCAAAACCTAATTTCACAAGGATTTCCTTATTGGGACCAGTCCGTGAATCCTAAACCGACCAAGGTTCCACCATCAAATCAGCGGTTCTACACCAATTCATGCTCATTAAACGATGCTCTATCATGCCACTGGGATCTCCGTTCAAGCCGTGGTTCGCTCGTGCGATCAAAATTCCGGTAACATCTTATCTTACGACTAAGTCCAATTACTTATTTCGTTCATAACTGGAAAATCACCATTCGGTGCTGACTGAGGAACATGACTGTCCCTTACTAAGCAGGGGACTTAATTTAGATGGTGGATTTTCGACAAGGGTTAAAATCGTAAAACCATAATTATACATGCTCCTGATCCAGCAATCAGATGAGTATTGAGGCTCATGTCTCTCATTGAAGCATGAAAGCTCATGCCATGAAATCTCTGAATGAGAATACCGTCTCTCAGAGTATATGTCGATGTGTAGTCTCTCAGCTGAGGCAACAGGACATCTCATGAATACTGAGCAGTTTCAGTTATTATTTCTATATAGAATTGAAAGATTGGACGGCTCCTAGACAGCTTGCCTGCTAGTATAGAGAAACAACGTCTTCAAGATGCAACAAGGTTTTCCCTGACTATATAAAGGAGATATGACGTTTCAACAAGCTCATATTTCTCAATTCTTAGATAATTAATGCTCCTAGACAGCATGCCTTCTAGTATAGATCCATCAATTAATTATCTCTAATCGTTAACTGAATATTCAACAATATTCTACTCTACGATTCTTCGTAATATTTCGTCACTTCAATTTGTGGTTCTTCCCAACAAAATTCCACGGGTTAGTGATAAATGTTCAACGTACGGGCATCTGAGCCGCTATCTAGTAATCTCTGACCAAAATGGTGCAAGTGTACTCAACAGTAATGCACAAACGAGCACCTGAATGCACGAACGAGCATTCCAAAACACCAAGAAACGATGAACCTATGCAAAATAGGAAGAAAAAAATAAAATATTGATTGAGGCGCCAGGGAACTGGGCCCACCGGCCGACCAGTCATGCCGCGGCCAGTCCCACACCCAATTTTATATTTTATCATATTTTTATTATTTTCCTTGATCTCATGAAAATCTCTTCATTTGATCAAATATCCTTCGTTTCATGAAAACTCCTTAAATTCATGAAATTTCCCTCAAGTCATGAAAAAATAATATAAAATTAGGGAAACTCGTGGGACCGGTCCTTAGCCGGCCGGTCATCGCTTAGCCGGTCCCACACGCCCCTTGTTTTATTATTATTACTTTTGATGTTTCCCTCATCTCATGGAAACTCCTTGATTTCAACAAACTCCTTGGTTTTATGATATTTCCCTAAAATCATGAAAAATATTATAAAATTAGGAAAAGTGCCTTGGGACCGGGCTCCTTGGCCGGCCGGCCATGCCTTGGCCATAGCCGATCCCGCACTTCATGATTCCCTATTTTATTATTATTATTTCCACAATCTCATGGAAATTCCCTAACCTCATGAAATTCCTCAGTTTCATGGTATTTCCTTCACTTCAGGGAAAATACATAAAATTGGGAAAGGTGTTGCGGGACCGAGCTTGCTAGCTGGCCGGCCATCCCCTAGCCGTGACCGGTCCCACACCTTGAAATCCCCTATTTTATTAATTATAGTTCATCATCTCATGAAGATTCCCCAGTTTCAGCAAAATCCTTGATTTCTTCATATTTTCTCAAAATGTTGCTCAAACGCACATCATAAAAATACCAAAATTCTCATGACTGAGACACAGACACTTTGGCGATGCGAGCATGTTACCTTGACCGACCAAGGATGGGTTTTTGGCTTGCAAGGAGCCGGTCCCATGCATTTTCATAATTTGACCTAATTTGCGCAATTGCACGTATTAGGTCCAGAACTCTTCCAAACGACGTGGAATTTCATCAAATGATCGTCAGTCGATCCCGTGACCAACCAGGACCGGTTTCACGACCTCTCGGTCGGTCCTTCATCTCTTCATAATTAATTAGGTTTTATCACCTAAGGCTCGGACCAGCACTATTTTAATAAATGATTAAATCAGCATTTAATCATCCTTTCACCAACTGGTCTTCAGGAGACTTTGGTATTTTGCTCATTTGAGCATCTGGGTGTTACATGGTCGACTCGTCATCCCACGTAGCCGGTCCCTTCTTCACCCTGTGGTTGATTTTCAATAAATCATCAATTTATCAAAAATTATGGATTCGAATCCAGAGTTCTGCAAAACATAATTCTGAGCAGATTCAAATACTAATAATTTTATGATAATCCCGTGATCAAAACTTTTATTATTATGCTCGGCCTAGCTGCCAGTATCTTAAATTAATATTTTATTTTGGTCCTGCCACCAATAATTCATCACATGAGCAATATTTGCTCAGACTAAGGAATATTGATTCAACTATCAATATTCACCAATTCAGCAACACAGTTTGCTCGCTTTAGGTTATCAACATTTATTCGACAAAATACTTTTGTCTCAGCAGGCATGTTCAATTCATGAGTCTCAGAACATTTGCAAATCATGTTCAACTCAGCAATACAAGGACTCATCGTCCCATAAAGTCAGCAACTGACTCCACAATCACGAGATGTCAATCGTGTCACATGGGGGATATTAACTAGGGTTTTGGTCTGGCGGTCTACGGCACGTGTGTTCATACACACGAGGAGGATGTGAGCAAGTCATTCAATCAGTTGAAGGAGTTAGCAAAGTAGTGGGTGGAAAATTAACCAAGTCTCCGCACGATGAGCAACTGGTTTTGACACGATTTCCCACTTCCCCACTCTTTGACTTCTGGTAGGCTTTTAAAAGTGTAAGAAAATAAGACAATGAAGCAGCCTACATGTTATACCTGCAAGTGCACATGGTCAGTTGTAGCTTGTGTGCAAGAACAGGGTCATTCCACAGGGACTTGAGTGTGATTGAAATCTTCCTAGCTAAAGTTATCCTACAGTGAGCTAAGGGCAGTAAACTATGGTGACAGTGACAATGAACTAGAGTGGTAGTGAACAGTGATGGATGAAGGCAGTGAATAGTGATGCAAGACAGAAATGTTGACAGTGAGTAAAAGTGAAGATAAAACAAGTGAAAGAAAACAGTGAAGAAACTGAAAACAGTGGGAATGGAAGTGTATGAAGATGGATGAGAATTCTCTTTCACCTAGCTAGTTCACCTGGGTTAACCTTGTCATGTGGCTAGTTAACTACCTAAAATCCTTAGATAACCCCTAGCATTGCCTATCTGATTAAAGCATAAACAATCATAGGTCATTTAGGTTCCTAGGTTTCTAACTAATATGGTTTGTTCATCCCTTAGATTATTACTAACTCCTAGCATTAATGGTCTGTTTAAAGCACCACTAATCACAAGCCAGTGAACCCTTGGAATGTCACTAACCTAAGTGTTTTGAGCTCAACAGGGTCTAACCCAAATGGTTAACCAACATGGTTCAATAGTCTTCTCTAAGATTTAAACATGAAATTAAACTAACTAACATGTGAGAAACAAAAATTGAAAGATGGAATTAAACAGCAAAGAACAAATATGAACAGAAATTGAAGAACCCTAAATTGCTTTGAAATGGAAATTGAAATGAAATTAACCCAATTAGGGGGTATCTCGGATGACCCAAGAACAGTTTTTGCATTCTCTACAGCTTCCCTTTTATAGTTTTTCAAAAATTCAAAACCCTAATTTTTTGGGGAAAATCAAATTCTCTCACCAATTTCCTGAATTGAGCTCGACCCATGCTTTGGGTATGTCCCCTCTGCTCTTCTGAAGCTTTTCCTGCCCTCAATTTTGTCTTCTCCTCGCTGTTGGTGAAACCCTAGCTCGAGCTTTCTTGTCAAACCCACACCTAGGGTTCAGAGATGTGAATTTGGAAAGAAGTCTAGGCTAGGGAGAGATGTCGTGGTGTTGTCGGGTAGTTGTGGTGGTGGTGTGGTTCGAGAAGAAGGTGTAGCTGGTGGAGGTGATGGAGTTGCAGAACTGTGGAGTTTTTGGGGAAGATGAGAAGAAGAACCCGATGGAGAAGAAGGGTGTGTTTGGTTGAGGGTATAGGTTTCTGATGCTAGGGTGTGAGGCGGATGTATCAAAGGAAGCTAAATTGTAGGATGAAAAGGTGATGGAATGATCCAACGACGCGATAGAAGCGACCGTTGGATGATGAGATACAACAAAACTGACGGCTTCAGATGGAGTTAGGTACTATAGTGCTTGACAGGAGCTTCGGATTTTGATGCACAATGATGAGGCGACCGTTGGATGACAAGATGGATCCAATCTGACGGCTCTCATGGAAATGGGTATGGATAATGGAAATGGATTTGGGTAAGGGTCTTGGGTCTTGGGTATGCCAAGCCCATATCTTCTTTAAGAACAATTCTTCCTCTTCAAGCCCACTTCTAATTGATCCGGCTCTTGCAAACATCATTCTTCGCTTCCTCCTAGCGGGAGTCTTTGCCGTTCCTTTGCTCTTTTCGCTCCGTGAGATAACCATGCTTTATTTAGTACCTAAAAATGAAAAATTAATTAAGAAAAGTATTTATTCTTGAAAACAACGAAAACACAGAATATGGGATAAAATGTAGAATCAATGCACAAAAGATGAGTTAAATGCCAAGAAAAATATATAGAAATATGCACTTTTTAGCACTCATCAAATACCCCCAAACCTGAATTTTACTTGTCCTCAAGTAAAACAAAACTAAGGAAATCCTACCTATACCACTGTCGCTGGTCTCTCGAATGCATTTAGCGTATGCACTAAGCCTTTTAAACCACTAAGTGTCCCTAGTGGACGAGTGAAGTCTCGTGAAGGTTTGCTTAGAACGTACCTACAAAGTTCTAGGTCAAAATACAAGCTCAGATTCCATCAAATGTGACATGTGCAAGACAGTTTAAGCTCACAGCAAAATGGAGATGTCAATCTAGCTATCGAAGGCACAATCCTAGCACTGATAACAAATAAAGACATGTGATAAGAGTGTAAAGTGTATCTACACATGTGTAAAGAAAGATCGGATGTTATGACTACTAATCACCAAGAGAGTTTCTCAGGCTAAGAACCAAGGTCTAAATCTAGCTAGCTGTCCGGACTTTACGAGAATTGTGAATGAGTTGGAGGTATTTCACAATTACTCGCGTTGTACATCAATGGCATACACCCTTCCTTGTTTATTACAATAAAACACAAAAGATGACTCTTTACATGACTCTTATTTACATTGACTACTCTCTTTTATTTTTGGAACAAGAGAGGATGGAATTGATAAATACTTGATTGATTTTTTCATTTTTTTTTTTTTT
>NC_039359.1:99909873-100009148 GCF_003573695.1 Papaver somniferum | reverse complement strand
AAGGAAACACTTTTGATACATATACAAAAGGAAACAAAAGATTACATGACACTTTGCAAGAGGTAACCCTTTTTGATGCACCCAGTTAAATTCGATGGTTGTTTTTCTTAATGTAACCTCCACCTTCTATCCCAACCAACCAAAGAACAAGCTAGTCAAGTTTCGTTCAGTATTCTAAAGTGATTGGCAACTAAAACTTCCGATAGAACACCTCAAGGATGAGGCTATACATGTATTGGTAGATCGTGCGCGTGCAAGTTTCTTATCACTATGTGAATTGTGCTAGAATCAGGGTGCCTAAATATCTAGACTAAGACTCCTAATAAAAATACATATTTGCACAAGAGTCAACATTTCAAGGTAAATGAGCTCCATTTTTATGTTTTTTTCAATTTTTAATTTTTAATTTTGATTTTTTCATTTTTTTCAAAAAGAAGGAGTTCTTGTTTTCAATTATGGCATATTATCAAAGTATCTACTTTTCACCCCCAAACCTAAACTAAACATTGTACTCAATGTTTCAAAATATGAACAAAATTATAATACAACATATGAAGAGGATCATGTTGAGTAGAGAAAAAGGAAAGAGAATACCCGATTTTGGCGAAAGCAATATTAGAACTCCGTTATTCAAGGCAAGAATCCAACATATGTCAGCCGAGATCATATTGGATTAGCAAAATATATACAAAAGGAACAAAAGGGTTTTAAGAAATTTTATCTACTGGATTATATACAAAAATTCACCATACACTAACAATCTAAAGAGTTGAGGATCAACCCAAAAGACAAAGTGTAGAGGTTTCAACAGCTTCACACAAATATAACAGGAAAGAAACGCAAGTGAAACTGTGAAACAAAATGAGCTACCCCCAAACCTGGATTTTTCAACGGATAAAATTTTGGAAACAAAATCTCGCAGTTTTGGGGGTTCAGCATGTACAAGGTCTAACTCAAAGTGAACTGTGCTAGGGACGGGCAAACATGCTAATTCCAACTGTGGTTCCTCAAATGTATTATACTTAGAAGCAAAATAGTCCAAAAGGACTTGAGAAGCACACAGTTCCAAACCTAGATTAGGGACTCTCAGAAAAATCGGTTTGACAATATGGGTACAAACCAAATCTAGGTTGGGTGGAAGGCCATCAGATTGTGACTTATGTAGGACGATAGGCACATCATTACTAATCACATCAACATCTCCTAAGTCTTCTACACGTGTCACAACATGCTCACAATCATCAAAAAAATTGGCAAGATCACAATCAGAGTCATCAACATCATTAACAAATTTATTCTCATGCATCGGCAAATCAGGAGAAATATCACAATGTGACCTAGGTAGAGAATCAGACACATCAAATATATTTTCATGCATATTAGCATTAGTGTCTACAGAAGATTCAACTATTCCTATGTCATGCTCATCTTCGCAGAATAATTGTACGAATCCCATGTCAATATCAAAATCATATGAATTACAATGAGTATTAGAAAAAACAACATTCATGAAGGTCGAGGGCGAGAAGCCATATGTTTTTGAACCAACAGGTTCCACAATATTTTCATGTTCTTCTAACATATCATCATAATCATCATCATGGTAGCATGCATATTGGTCCTCATTAACAGTGGTGGTGTCATTAGTCGATTCATGTTCCTCTAAATTAGGTTCATATTCAACATCATTTACAAGAATGGGACTAGACACTTCATTAGGGACAACATACATTTCCTCATGAATTTCCTCCTTTTGTAGGTGAAGCAAAATCTGATCTAAATATGCATGAATTCGTGATGTAGATCTATCAAAGTTTTGCTTACTGAGTCTTAAAGCTTCTGTGGTGGAGTCTAAATTCATGGGAGTACAAAATTCTTCATGTTCAAATTGTGGTGAATGGTACATGTGTGCATGGTCATTAGGGTTTACAAAATATTGATCGCAACCCTCAAAGAATTGATTATGGTCCCAATGACTACCATTCTCACAATTTATGGCAATTTCATACCTTGGATTTTCTCTAGATTGCCTAAAATTATGCAAAATATGACAATTCTCAACAGGGTGGTCTAAACTACCACATGCGGGACATGCATAGATTTCAGGTTGCCTAAGAAAATTAGATGTGACAGATTCCTCATGTGATTGCATTTCTAAAGCTGCGATTCGAGCTTCTAATTGATCGATCAGTGATGATTGTGTGAGTGAGGCACTAGCAAAATGTTCATTTTCACGTTGTGATGAATGATGCATGTGTGAATAGTCATTAGGGTTCATGTATTGAGGCTCGGGACTCTGAAAATGTCCATAATAATTCCTATAACTATTGACATCATGGTCTATGGAAGGTTCATAACGTGGAGTATGTCCATACGCAAGTTCTCTAAGGGATTTGTTGTATTCCCCAACTGTAGACCAAGATCTAGACATGATTTGGCTCAAAAGCTAAGTAACTATGTTACAAAGCCCAAAATTTGGTTTTTAATGGGTTTGGATTTTTGGGAAAAATTTGGTTTTTATGGGTAACATTTGGTTTTGTTGGGTTTGAAAAGAAATTTGGTTTTTAATGGGTTTTAGAAAATTTGGACTTAATGGGAAAAGAAAACACTTTGGTTTATTGGGTTTTGAAAACTTTGGTTTTAGACTTCGAAGACAAAGCCCATTTGGGAGCTTTTGGTTTTGATGGGAGCAAATTTGGTTTTAAAGAGGTAGAAAAATTTGGTTTTTAATTGGGAGCAAAAATTTTGGTTTTAGTGTTGGGAGCAAGGCTTTTAGTTTTAGTGTTGGGAGCAAGCCCACATTGGTGGGAGAAATTGCTTTGCCAAGGGAAGGTGAACTAAGCCTACAATGTGTATGCAAACTGAAGCCCAATGTAGCTTTTGAAATAGCCCAACTGTTGCTTGTTTGGTCTGAGGCCCAGTTGGGCTTTCAAAAGTTCAGTTTTTCTAATTTAAAACTACAGGCCCAAATCAATCTAACACCACAAGCCCACAAGCAATTAAACAAACAATCCCACAAGTAATTAAGATTACAAGCCCAACAGAAAAATGGAAAAAATTATTACAAGCCCACAAATTAAAAATGGAAGCCCACAGGTTGGGTTCTCTTAATGGGTTTAGGCTTACTTGCTTAAGCACAGCCCAGCTGTTCAGTTTGGTTGCAAAAGCCCAGTTGGGCTTTGGATCATCCTAAGCTTTTGTCTTTGTTGAGGCCCAGTTGGGCTTGGCTTATGAATGGCAGCAGCACCACTTCAGGCCTAGCAGCAGGAGCAGATCAGCAGCAACAGCACAACAGCAGGCTTTGCAGGTTCACAGGGCCACAGCAGAGCAACAAGTGCAGAAGGCAGCAGCAGTTAGCAGCAACAGGCAGCAACATGGGCTACAGCAGCTCAGCAGCAGTCTTGGCCTGGCACAAGCAGGAGCACCACAGCAGCACAAGCACAGCATCTCAGCAGGAGAGCAGGAGTACAGCAAGCACAGGAGCAGCAGCAGCAGCAGCTCCACAGCAAAAGCAGCAGGATAGGCAGGTACCTGCTGGCTCAAAGCAGAAAGTGAGTAAAGATGCAAGCTATGATGCAGGAATGTAAGTGAACAATATGCAAATGAGTATGCAATGCAGGGAAAGATGCAAACGCAATGAACTATGATGCAAATATGAAGATGAAAGTGAATGCAACAAAACAACAAAGAACAAATCAACACACAACGCCAAGTCCCCGGCAGCGGCGCCAAAAACTTGGTAGGCTTTTAAGAGTGTAAGAAAATAAGACAATGAAGCAGCCTACATGTTATACCTGCAAGTGCACAAGGTCAGTTGTAGCTTGTGTGCAAGAACAGGGTCATTCCACATGTACTTGAGTGTGATTGAAATCTTCCTAGCTAAAGTTATCCTACAGTGAGCTAAGGGCAGTAAACTATGGTGACAGTGACAATGAACTAGAGTGGTAGTGAGCAGTGATGGATGAAGGCAGTGAATAGTGATGCAAGACAGAAATGTTGACAGTGAGTAAAAGTGAAGATAAAACAAGTGAAAGAAAACAGTGAAGAAACTGAAAACAGTGGGAATGGAAGTGTATGAAGATGGATGAGAATTCTCTTTCACCTAGCTAGTTCACCTGGGTTAACCTTGTCATGTGGCTAGTTAACTACCTAAAATCCTTAGATAACCCCTAGCATTGCCTATCTGATTAAAGCATAAACAATCACAGGTCATTTAGGTTCCTAGGTTTCTAACTAATATGGTTTGTTCATCCCTTAGATTATTACTAACTCCTAGCATTAATGGTCTGTTTAAAGCACCACTAATCACAAGCCAATGAACCCTTGGAATGTCACTAACCTAAGTGTTTTGAGCTCAACAGGGTCTAACCCAAATGGTTAACCAACATGGTTCAATAGTCTTCTCTAAGATTTAAACAGGAAATTAAACTAACTAACATGTGAGAAACAAAAATTGAAAGATGGAATTAAACAGCAAAGAACAAATATGAACAGAAATTGAAGAACCCTAAATTGCTTTGAAATGGAAATTGAAATGAAATTAACCCAATTAGGGGGTATCTCGGATGACCCAAGAACAGTTTTTGCATTCTCTACAGCTTCCCTTTTATAGTTTTTCAAAAATACAAAACCCTAATTTTTTGGGGAAAATCAAATTCTCTCACCAATTTCCTGAATTGAGCTCGACCCATGCTTTGGGTATGTCCCCTCTGCTCTTCTGAAGCTTTTCCTGCCCTCAATTTTGTCTTCTCCTCGCTGTTGGTGAAACCTTAGCTCGAGCTTTCTTGTCAAACCCACACCTAGGGTTCAGAGATGTGAATTTGGAAAGAAGTCTAGGCTAGGGAGAGATGTCGTGGTGTTGTCGGGTAGTTGTGGTGGTGGTGTGGTTCGAGAAGAAGGTGTAGCTGGTGGAGGTGATGGAGTTGCAGAACTGTGGAGTTTTTGGGGAAGATGAGAAGAATAACCCGATGGAGAAGAAGGGTGTGTTTGGTTGAGGGTATAGGTTTCTGATGCTAGGGTGTGAGGCGGATGTATCAAAGGTTGATGCTCAGCGAAGCTAAAGTGTAGGATGAAAAGGTGATGGAATGATCCAACGATGCGATAGAAGCGACCGTTGGATGATGAGATACAACAAAACTGACGGCTTCAGATGGAGTTAGGTACTATAGTGTTTGACAGGAGCTTCGGATTTTGATGCACAATGATGAGGCGACCGTTGATGACAAGATGGATCCAATCTGACGGCTCTCATGGAAATGGGTATGGATAATGGAAATGAATTTGGGTAAGGGTCTTGGGTATGCCAAGCCCATATCTTCTTTAAGAACAATTCTTCCTCTTCAAGCCCACTTCTAATTGATCCGGCTCTTGCAAACATCATTCTTCGCTTCCTCCTAGCGGGAGTCTTTGCCGTTCCTTTGCTCTTTTCGCTCCGTGAGATAACCATGCTTTATTTAGTACCTAAAAATGCAAAATTAATTAAGAAAAGTATTTATTCTTGAAAACAACGAAAACACAGAATATGGGATAAAATGTAGAATTAATGCACAAAAGATGAGTTAAATGCCAAGAAAAATATATAGAAATATGCACTTTTTAGCACTCATCAACTTCAGCAACTGTCACACTTCACGGGATCAAGGTATTTACAATTCCAGCAATATAAAAGGGCTCTGAATCATGATTGAAACATATAAGAATTTCTCGACAAGTTCACACAGACAATCTTTCGTCTACACGAACTCATCGTATGAGCAATCACTCTCAACTGAGTAAATTCAATCATTCAGAACTTTCTTACACATAATACACAACACACCTACAATATCGATCACCATTGATCTCACACATTTCTCAGCTTCCCTCCTACAGATCGACCCATCTTCCCTTGTGACCGAATTGACTCTGAAACGGCCATTGTCTTGGTTTAGGCCGGAGTCCTACAGATTGATCTCCTGAACTTAAAGCACTCCCTTCTTGCAATGCATCTGTGTGAGGTTAAACATTTCGCTCGGTTCAAGGAGTATCCTCCGCACGGTCGTTTCTCAATTCCGTAAAAACCAGCAAATCGTTTTCTCCTTCTACATAACCACAATCGTTTCTCATACTCCATAACCCTTTCTGAGCCTCTTATAGTTCTTGCATATTCTCAGAATCACTTTCTTTTGTCACTTGAAGTGCCGCCTCAGCCCAGAGAACATTACCGCATGGAAACATTTTATCAAACAACCCTCTGCCATCACCCTTGTCACCATTCTTAACAAACAAACATGCATTCAATTAACAATTCTAAGCCATGCCCAAGTTCTTCCATCATCTTATGAACAACATATGTATTGTATTTTTGCATTAAATTTAACCCATGAAGAACAATCAAACCAGAAGTAAGTAAACTAAAAATGAAGTAAGAGTTGTTTCTAACGCAATGATAATACCTTGTAATCAATTTTAGCAAACTCCCACGATCAAATACCTTCCTAGAAATATATCGGTGTTGATGGTGGTTTTTAGTTCAGGGATAAAATTGTGAAACCTTGCATTTAATGAGCCATCACTTTGCAAAGAAACGGAGCCCTGTAAAAGTGATGAGTGTCCAACCTCTTCATTGGTGCATTTATTGAGCAATTCAATGTATTCACACGAAATTTATCCAGAATGGTGCATGTTGCAACAATCCCAGATATTTTGTAAATTTCGGCACCTTGCCTGTATTATGCAATTGATATAGGTTTCTTTGAATGCTTTCTGTGATATGTTCCCCGGCTGAACCCTTAATATTGATATGACATGACAATTTGTGTTTACTCGCAGCAGAGTAGCATGAATTTCCCAAAGCATCAAGGTTAAGGTCCTGATAGACACATTTTTGTGTCTAATTTATCCTCAATGTTGAAGGTGGTTTTTAGTTCAGGACTAAAATTGTGAAACCTTGCATTTAATGATCCGTCACTCTGCAAAGAAACAGAGCCATGTAAAAGTGATGAGTGTCCAACCTCTTCACTGGCGCATTTATTGAGCAATTCAATGTATTCACACGAAATTCATCCAGAATGGTGCATGTAGCAACAATCCCAGATATTCTATAAATTTCGGCACCTTGCCTGTATTATGCAATTAATATAGGTTTCTTTGAATGCTTTGTGTGCTATGTTCCCCGGCTGAACCCTTAATATTGATATGACATGACAATTTGTGTTTACTCGCAACAGAGTAGCATGAATTTCCCAAAGCATCAAGGTTAAGGTCCTGATAGACACATTTTTGTGTCTAATTTATCCTCAATGTTCTGTATTGTTGATACTCGATTTCGTACTTCTTATGGTGTTTTATGTGTTTGTAGGTATTTTTGGGAAATAAACATTTTTGGAAAATTCGGCTCGAAAAGTTGCTCGGGACACCCCCGGATAAGTACTAAAGGCACCCTCATTTTGGATAAGGGGCACCCCAAGACACCTCCAAAGGCAGATGCTATCGGCACCCCTACTATGGATAGGGGCAACCCTTTCTTCCCCACGGTTTAACATTTTTGGCGGGAAAGTGCAGGTTTGAATATTGTTCACCTGCGGAGTTTGATGTTCTCAATTTGGAGGAGCTGTGGCGAGATTCAATGACTCCAATCGACTCATTCTAGCCTATTACACTCACACAGGACTGGTAAGTCCTTCAGATTCGAAAAACGTGGGACGAATACGTGGATTTTCTACACATCAGGGAGTACATGTGCGGATGAGATAATTACGGGATTCCATCGTGCTTTTACGTGTTTGGATAGAGCTTGGCCGCTGCAGAAGCGTGTGCGTGTTAAATAAGGAAGATTCAGCACTCGTTGACAACGTGAGAAGAGAAGAACGGGAAGAAAATATTCCCGAGAAGATATTCATTACTGTCGATTAATGGGAGAATTATTGGCAGCCATTACATGATTTTTCTTCGCCTGTTGAGTATAAATATCACCCTTGGGTAGCAGAGAAGGGTTACGGAGAGTTTGGGAGATAATAGAGCATCACAGAGTCGAGAAAATCAAGTTCCAGAAATATTTTTCTTCTGCTGCTCATCTGAAGAACGCGAAGAACAAACCATCCAAGACAGTCGTTTTTCAACAGTGAAAACGACACACAGGCGAGGGTCGAGAATCAGCGACAGTACTGTTCTATCGTTCTTTTCAGTTTGTAACACCTATAACTGTTGCAAACCCGGTTTTTAATAGTTTTTCTCCATTTCATCTTTGTAAACACCCTTTGAGAAATAAAAATGAATTTTGAGTGTGTTTCCAACATGATGATGAGCTAATTCTCCCACGACCAAGGCAATGAGGAAGCTGTTCATGCATGAATAATGGGTAACTATTTCATTTTCTATAATTTTTAATTATAATTCACTCAATCACTGCTCTTGCAGAGTTTTTAAATGTTTACATAATTTTCTTAATAACTTGTGATTCAATTTGATAGATTATACTTTGTTTGATCATTTGATAGTCTATGCTTGGGGAATACAATTAATATTTGAGAATATGTTTGATTATTTGTGAATTAAGAAATAAGGGACTTAAAAGATAATTAGAGTTTTAAATTATTTGCCATAATTTATTCATGTGTGATAGTGGAATCAGTGTCTTGGTTATTCCTAATAATCTTGAATTAAGTTTTGTTTGTTTTTAAATTTCATTAAATCTAAAATCTTTTGCTTTCACAAGTCTCAACGAACTTTTTACTACAACTCAACTTGAAATCACATCAATTTTTGGCGTCGCCGACGCAGACTTGTCTTAGGCTAGGGGTTTTAGATTTATTTTTTTTAGGTTTTTATTTGTTTTCATTTTTATTTTATTTGTTCTTCTTTACGTTTTTGGGTTTTTGTCTTTTCCTTACAGATTTTGGAATTTGGAGCGAAAGAAAATTTTTCCAAAGCTTTTGGTGAATACTTACAGATTTGGAGTAAAAGCAAAGCGAAAGAAAAGGAGAATAAAAATTAATTAAAAAAAAAAAAATAGATTATCTTTTTCTTTTGCACTTTATTTTTGGACTTTGGACTGTGGACTTTGGAACTTTATTTTTTTTAAACCCTACGGAAGGGTAGTTTAAATATCAATTGTTTGCAGAGAAGGACGTCGATTACGATATCGCCTCGGCCCCTCGGGTTCGTACATGACATAGGAGTCGTGGCCCGAGTCGACTTCAGCGGTTCATCCTCCATCTGGTACGGGAGGTAAGTTTGTCGAAACACTCGCGAATCCCCTGTCAGCGAGTTACTGTATTCCTACGTTTGCATATATGCTGAGGATTTGAAAACGGCTGCTTTAATTTCCTAGTGAAGGGCAAGGACTGGCCATACAAGATAAGGGTTCGGATTTCATCACCGTTCCCTTCTTCCCCGCCTTAGGAAAACGAAATCAAACGCGAACCTAAGCCTAAAATTTGACTAGAACGAGACCTATAGGGTAACGAGCTTAATAGGAAAGTCATTCGAAAAATATTGGTTACTCTTTTAAGCATGCTTCAAAGTTCATGATGGTTTCTGTGAGTTGAATACGCCGCCTTGTAACGCCGGTGAGGCCTTGGGTATCAAATCTCCATTGAGCTTCCCTCGTCTCGATTTAACTTACTTAAACTCGGATTGATTCCAGAGGGGTTTGCTTAAATTGTAACGAATTCCCTTTCGAAGGATTAGAAGCTGGTCTAGAAACAATCTAAGTGGATCCATCATGCTTTTTGTTTGCTATAAATAAGTAGGTTTGTTGTGGTGGAGTCAGCCTTGTTTGTGGTTGCATAGAACTTCCCTTCCTTTTAGGATTTCTTTCTTTTTCTTTTGTTTTTCTAGTGTATGCCCAAGGTTATTAAAGAGCGGGCTTGGAAAAGAAACACTCTAGGTCGTTTGATTAGTGATAAACCTAGTAGTTCTTCTTGTGAAGGCCGGGAGCTCGAAAACTCTTCTTTTGAGAGACCTGTTTTTGGAAACTTCAGTTTTGAGAATCTGTCTCTTCGTGAGGAAAATACCCCTAGCACTTCAGTTGTGCCAGCAATGGCAACTTTGAAAGATTACATGTTCCCAACTAGGTCCACCCGAGCTTCGTGCATTAAATTGCCAGCCACTACGGCTAATTTCGAGATAAAATCTAGTATTCTGCAGATGATCCATATATTCTTATGGAAAGATGATGAGAACCCTTATTTTCATATTAGGGACTTTGAGGAAATTTGTGGGACAATTAGAATAGAAAAACTTACTGATGAAGTCTTGAAACTTAAGATGTTTTCCTTTTCCTTGAGAGATAAAGCCAAGACCTGGCTGAACAACCTACCATCTGAATCCATTGAAACATGGCAGGAACTTATTGCTGCTTTCTATATGAAATTCTACCCTAAGCTTAAAACTACGTCTGTTAGGCAGAAAATTAGTGCTAGTGCGCAACAAGAGGGGGCGTCTCTTTATAGGTTTTAGAGTGATTCAATGATCTCCTATCCCAGTGTCCTCACCATGGATTTGATAAGATAAAACTCGTAGAGATTATTTATGATGGTTTAGACTATTCAACCAAAGCCATGGTTGAGTCTATGTGTGCTGGTGAGTTTACTAGTAAAAGTGTTGATGATGCTTTTACCTTCTTAGGAGCTGTTACTGAAAAATCCCAACAGTGGGAGTCTTGTGTTGAACCCCCCAAAAGACTCTTGGTCAATAGAAGTAGCACCAATGTGGTAGATACAAGCTTTGGGTCTGATGCTAAGTTTGCTGTTTTTTCTAGAAGGTTAGAAGCTTTGGAATTGAATCATCCTAAACATAGGTCTATTGTTGAACCTGATGATAGGTTTAGAGCCTCTCAAGTGTCTAGTTGTGGAGTAGAACCCAATAACTCGTTTTGGGAAGGTCAGGTTAGTGAAGAGCAAGCCCATGATGTCTATAACAATGCTAGGTTTGAGAACCGTCAGAAGTTTGACCCATACTAAGAGACTTACGACCCTGGTTGGAGAAACCATCCTAATTTTTCTTGGTTTAAGGGTCATAATCAAGGACAATCTGGTAATTCTCAGCCTCCCCGAGGTTTTGGTTATGCTAAGAACTCTTCAGGACAACCCCAGTTTCAGAATGAGAGAAATATCTCCACCTTAGAATAAACCCTTACTATGTTAGCAAATAACCATGAGATGTTATCAAAGAACCACTATGGTTTTCAAGAAGAAACCAGGCAGAATTTTAAGAATAATTCCCAGTCTCTTGCTAAGTTAGAACTTCAAGTCGGCCAAATATCTAAGTTTCTTAGTGAAAGATAAGATGGAAGATTCCCTAGTCAAACTGATCCTAACCCTAAAGGAGAGAAATCGTACAATCATGTGAATTCTATAACAACCCTTAGGAGTGGAAAGAAAGTTGACAATAAGGTTGCCATGCCTGATAGTGAACATTCTGTAGTTCACCCTTCTGAGCCAGAAAATAAGGAGACTGATAGAGTCTCCAAAGAGACCAATGAGGGTCATGATGAGCCTGACTTTGTTCCCAGAGCCCCGTTCCCCCCGCTGCTAGTTCCAACTAAGAGGGAGTCCAACTTTAATGATATATTGGAGGTTTTTAAGCAGGTTACTATCAACCTCCCATTGTTAGATGCGATTAAGAAGATTCCCGCTTATGCCAAGTTTCTTAAGGATATGTGTACGCGAAAGTGAAAACTTAGTGTCCGGAAGAAATCCTTCCTAGCTAGTCATGTGAGTTCTATTATTCAGAATACCACTACTCCTAAGTATAAAGACCCAGGGTCCCCTACTATTTCTTGCACAATAGTTAAATACCGTGTCGAGAAATCTTTGCTTGACTAAGGAGCCAGTGTGAACTTACTTCCATACCATGTGTACCTTAAGCTAGGACTTGGTGAGATGAAACCTACCCAGATGACACTTCAGTTAGCTGATAGGTCCGTTAAAATTCCTCGTGGTGTGATCGAGGACGTTCTTATTGAGGTCGAAAAGTTTATTTATCTAGTGGATTTTGTTATCCTAGATACCCAACCTGTCCCTGACCCAGAGAACCAAATACCAGTGATTTTAGGTCGCCCGATTTTAGCTACATCCAATGCGATCATTAACTGTCGAAATGGTATTATGAATTTGTCTTTTGGTAATATGACTATTGAGCTGAACATTTTTAATATTAGTAAGCTACCCTTTGAACTAGATGACTCGAGCATAGAAGAGGTGAACATGATAGGAACATTAGTCGAGGAGTCATTACCAAACACTTTGTTAGAAGATCCATTAGAAAAATGCCTAGCCCACTTTGGGATTGATTTTGATGATGACGATGTGATTAATGAGGTGAATGCTTTGTTAGATTCAACCCCTTTGATAGACACTAGTAATGGCTGGAAACCTAAGTTCGAACCTCTACCCGTTTCTAAGTCTACCCTAGTTCCTTCGTTAGAAAAGCCTCCTAAGTTGGACCTTAAACCATTACTAGATTCCCTGAAGTATGTGTTTTTAGGCCCATCTAAAACTTTACCTGTGATTTTAGCATCCGACTTGGATAGTGATCAGGAAAGTAGGCTAGTGACCGTCCTTCAGAACAACAAGGAAGCTTTAGGGTGGACCATAACAGACATTAAGGGTATAAGTCCTACTGATTGTATGCATCATATCTATTTAGAGAGTGACACCAAACCTTCTAGGGAGATGCAACGTCGACTGAACCCTAATATGAAAGAATTAGTTCGAACCGAGGTTCTTAAGATGTTAGATGTAGGCATTATCTACCCCATTTCAGACAGTAAGTGGGTCAGTCCCGTTCAGGTTGTTCCCAAGAAATCTGGTATTACTGTAGTCCAGAATGATAACAATGAGTTAATCCCAACCCGGGTGACCACGGGTTGGCGTGTCTGTATTGACTATAGGAAATTGAACAAGGTCACTAGGAAGGACCACTTTCCCCTTCCGTTCATCGACCAAATGCTAGAGAGATTAGCTGGACGTATCCATTATTTCTTTTTAGATGGATACAGCGGTTATAATCAGATTGTCATAGCCCCAGAAGACCAAGAGAAAACCACTTTTACCTGTCCCTTTGGTACCTTTGCGTATAGACGCATGCCTTTCGGGCTATGTAATGCCCCTGCGACCTTTCAGCGTTGTATGTTGAGCATATTTTCTGACATGGTAGAGCGGTTCTTAGAAGTTTTTATGGATGATTTTTCAGTGTTTGGTTCGTCTTTCGATGAATGCTTGCATCATTTGTCATTAGTTTTGACTAGGTGTAAGGAAAAGAATTTAGTGCTTAATTGGGAGAAATGTTACTTCATGGTTCGTTCAGGAATTGTTCTAGGGCATATCGTATCTTCGAAGGGTATAAAGGTAGATAGAGCCAAAGTTGACCTTACTAAAACTTTACAGGTCCTAAAAACCGTAAGAGATATTAGGTCATTCTTAGGGAATGCAGGTTTTTATCGCCGATTCATTAAGGATTTTAGCTTGATTTCTAGACCTCTTTGCAATTTGCTTGCAAAAGATGTTAAGTTTGTCTTTGATGATGCTTGTTTAGAGGCTTTTGAGAATCTTAAGACTTTACTCACTACCGCCCCCATAATCCAGGCAACCAACTGGAACCTACCCTTTGAGATCATGTGTGATGCTTCAGATTATGCTATTGGTGTTGTGCTAGGTCAGCAAGAAAATAAGTTACTTCATGTGATTTACTATGCTAGAAAAACTCTGAATGATACCCTGTTGAACTATACCACTACGAAGAAGGAACTATTAGCTATTCTGTTTGCCTTAGACAAGTTTAGATCCTACCTCTTAGGTTCTAATGTCATAATCTTTACTGATCATGCTGCTTTGAAGTATCTTCTTTCCAAGAAGGATACTAAACCTAGATTGATTAGATGGATCCTATTGTTGCAGGAATTTTCCTTAGACATTAGAGATAAAAAAAGGTGCAGAAAATGTAGTAGCAGACCACTTGTCTAGGCTTGTTGTGGATACCCATAATGATTTTCCTCCTGTTAGGGATAGTTTTTCTGATGAACAACTGTTCTTTGTTACCCAAGCACCTTGGTATGCGAATATAGTGAATTATCTTGTTACTGGTCGAATGCCCCAACATTGGGGTAAACAAGATCGTTCTAGGTTTTTAGCCGAGGTGAAGCATTTCTTTTGGGATGATCCTTATTTGTTTAAGTATTGTCCAGACCCAGATTATTAGGAGATGTATACCTGAGAGTGACCAGTCCAGTATTATTTCCTTTTGCGATTATCATGCTTGTGGGGGTCACTTTAGTGCTAAGAAGACTGCTGCTAAGATATTGCAGTGTGGATTTTATTGGCCTTCGTTGTTTAAAGACTCCAATAGTCACTATGTTACTTGTGAGCGTTGACAGAAATTAGGAACCATTTCCCGTAGGAACATGATGCCCTTGAACCCTATTTTAGTTGTTGAGGTCTTTGATGTGTGGGGTATTGACTTTATGGGTCCGTTTCCTAATTCTTTTGGTAACCTTTACATCCTTGTCGCTGTAGACTATCTCTCTAAGTGGATTGAGGCGGTTGCGTGTAAAACCAATGACCATGGGGTTGTGATTGAGTTCTTGAAAAATAATATACTTCACGTTTTGGTACACCGCGTGCTATAATTAGTGATGGAGGGTCGCACTTTTGTAATGGACCTTTTAGGATTTTGATGAAGAAATATGGTATTACACATAAGGTAGCTACCCCGTATCATCCACAGACTAGTGGTCAAGTACAGGTTTCTAATAGGGAGATAAAACGTATATTAGAGACAACAGTTAATCCTAATCGGAAAGACTGGTCGTCTAGGCTTACTGATGCCTTATGAGCTTACTGTACTGCGTTTAAGACCCCCATTGAAATGTCGCCTTATAGGCTTGTGTATGGCAAGGCATGTCATTTACCTGTTGAGTTAGAACATAGAGCTTATTGGGATGTTAAGCAGCTAAATTTTTCACTTGACAAGGCAGGAGCCCGTAGGAAACTCCAGCTCAATGAGTTGGAAGAGATTCGTATAGATGCTTACGATAGTGCGAAGGAGTATAAGAACAAAATGAAACTTGTGCATGATAAGAATATTTTAAGAAAGTCATTTTCTCCAGGTCAAAAAGTTCTTCTATATGATACCCGCTTGCATCTTTTACATGGGAAGTTACGTTCTCGGTGGACGGGTCCTTTTTATTGTTCGCACTGTCTTTCCTCATGGAGCTGTTGAGATCGAGACACCAGATGGTAGTAGTTCTTCGAAGGTTAACGGTCAGAGATTGAAACCCTTTTTAGATCCCTTTCCTACAGGTGATGTTGAGGAGGTCCCTCTGGAGGACCATGTTTACCCTTGATTGACCATCGAGGCGATTGTATGTTGTATATTAGTTTTTGATTTTCTTCACCAGGTACTATCTTTACGACTTCTCTCTTTACTGATTCCTCGTGTTACCTTACTTTTTGGTATTGCTCTTTCATTAGAAACATTGAGGACAATGTTAGATTTAAGCTTGGGGGTGGGGAAGAAACTTTTTGTCAGCTTTTAGTTGCAATAAGTAAACTCCAGAGCCTAGAAATTTATTCTTATTAAGGTTGGCACTAACCAATCTAAGTGGATGGGAACATCTTGGATGTAGGAGTTGAGGAACCAATCTTATTAGATGGAAACATCTAAAGAGTCTATTCATAAAAGCACAGAGCTCAGTTGTTAGAATTAAAAAAAAAACATGGTAGTTTCTCCATAACTCGTTGAATCCTAATCCCTTCTGTTTTTATTTCTTAAGTGATTTGGTGGGGCACACGACTCAAGTTGTTACCATTGCTAGGGTGAAATAGGGTGATTGAGATACCATAAAAAAAAGTTTTAGACCAGACCATCAGACCAACCAGAATAAATTCAATAAAGTCGACCACTGGTGCCCTTGTATATGCCAGCTGTGTTGACCTAGAGTTGAGTTTATCGACCACTGGTCCCCTTGTATATGCCAGTTGTGTTGATATTAGTCAGACCGGTATCTCAATCCATTAGGATATGATCATCTTGGCAGAGGCCTTCAGACAAATATGGGAAACACCGTTCACTTTAACCATCTATTTTTATCTTTATCCATCTTCTTAATCTTTCCATGTGATTGGTTGACTCCGGTTATGATGTTTAGAAACTATCTGAGTAGAGCTCTGTCACTTATATATGAATTATAGTATGTTGAGTGCAAACTCGTGTACATCAATTGGAATTTCGCATCAGGGTACTTCCTACTATAGTCAATGTTTGTATGTCAACCAAGGAGATTCTTTAGTGCCTTCCAAGGTTCTGCGTAGATAGCTAGGGTCTGGAGTAATGGTTTTGTGGGTACACCTCTGGTAACCCCTCAGGAGACAACACTCCGCCGCTAGGGCCACCTAGCGGTTTAACGGCTTGCTGCACGTGCTAAGTGTAGTCATTTTATTTTCTAGATTAGATTTGCTCGAGGAATAGCAAATAATGAGTTTGGAGGTATTTGATAGACACATTTTTGTGTGTTAATTTGTCCTCAATGTTCTGTATTGTTGATACTCGATTTCGTACTTATTATGGTGTTTTATGTGTTTGTAGGTATTTTTGGGAAATAAACATTTTTAGAAAATTCGGCTCGAAAAGTTGCTCGGGGAACCCCGGGAAAAGTACTAAAGGCACCCTCATTTTGGATAAGGGGCACCTCAAGACACCCCCAAAGGCAGCTGCTATCGGCACCCCTACTCTGGATAGGGGGCAACCGTTTCTTCCCCACGGTTTAACATTTTTGGCGGGAAAATGCATGTTTGAATATTGTTCAACTGCAGAGTTTGATGTTCTCAATTTGAAGGAGCTGTGGCGAGATTCAATGACTCAAATCGACTCATTCTAGCCTGTTACACTCACACAGGACTGGTAAGTCCTTCAGATTCGAAAAACGTGGGACGAATACGTGGATTTTCTACACATCAGGGAGTACATGTGCGGATGAGATAATTACAGGATTACATCGTGATTTTACGTGTTTGGATAAAGCTTGGACGCTGGAGAAGCGTGTGCGAGTTAAATAAGGAAGATTCAGCACTCGTTGACAACGTGAGAAGAGAACAATGGGAAGAAAATATTCCCGAGAAGATATTCATTACTGTCGATTGATGGGAGAATTATTGGCAGTCATTACGTGATTTTTCTTCGCCTGTTGAGTATAAATATCACCCTGGGGTAGCAGAGAAGGGTTACAGAGAGTTTGGGAGATAATAGAGCATCACATTGTCGAGAAAATCAAGTTCCAGAAATGTTTTTCTGTTGTTGCTCATCTGAAGAACGCGAAGAACAGACCATCCAAGACAGTCGTTTTTCAACTGTGGAAACGACACATAGGCGAGGGTCGAGAATCAGCGACAATACTGTTCTATCATTCTTTTCAGTTTGTAACACTTATAACTGTTGCAAACCCGATTTTTAATAGTTTTTCTCCATTTCATCTTTGTAAACACCCTTTGAGAAATAAAAATGAATTTTGAGTGTGTTTCCAACATGATGATGAGCTAATTCTCCCACGACCAAGGCAATGAGGAAGCTATTCACGCATGAATAATGGGTAACTATTTCATTTTCTCTATTTTTTAATTATAATTCAATCAATCACGCTCTTGCATAGTTTTTAAATGTTTACATAATTTTCTTAATTACTTGTGATTCAATTTGATAGATTATACTTTGTTTAATCATTTGATAGTCTATGCTTGGGGAATACAATTAATATTTGAGAATACGTTTGATTATTTGTGAATTAAGAAATAAGGGACTTAAAAGATAATTAGAGTTTTGGATTATTTGCCATAATTTATTCATGTGTGATAGTGGAATCAGTGTCTTAATTATTCCTAATAATCTTGAATTAAGTTTTGTTTGTTTTTAAATTTCATTAAATCTAAAATCTTTTGTTTTCACAAGTCTCAACGAACTTTTTACTACAACTCAACTTGAAATCACATCAGGTCCTTGCATAAAAGTACTCAATCGGAAAGCATACTGTTCTCTGGCAATAAATTTAAAGAACTCTGTGAATTTTGTGATAATTCACAAGATTCAAATATCAACCCGATTTGCAAAAATTAGGGTTTTGCGCCCTGCGCAGTATATCAGACCCCGCTGGTCGAAACTAAGCTTAGGCAAACTAGCCAATTGATCCGTCATGGATTACTAGGTGCAAGATCCTACCCAAAATCAGAAAACAAGGGATAAAATAGGAGCCGCGGAAAATAGGAGAAGCAGCAAAGGGAGGTGAGGTCGTTCCATAGGCCAGCCGGCGTCACTTGCAGATGGCCACACCCCAATGCTGATCGACCGGCCCTCCTCTTTCACATCGACCAATCAGGTCGCTTTAAATCCGCCACATGCACATGAGTTGTGGCTTGGCCCATACTTGCCGTCCCTCTTCCCCATCGACCAATCAGGACGCTCTAAACCCACCACAGTATTAAAAGAGGCAAATTGCGCCAGATGGTCACAATGCCAAATTGGCTTTCCAAAAACCGCGCCAGCATGCTAATGGCATGCCAAACACGCCGCGCCGCGCCAATGCTCTAATTGGCATGCCAAACATGCCAAACGTGCCATTCCGCTCCAACGAGCTAACTAGCATGCCAAACGTGCCATGCCGTGCTAAGGTGCTAATCGACATGCCAAATACGCCAACGTTCCACTTTGTCGCACCAGCATGCCAAACGTGTCAACATGCCATAAATAGCGTGCCTACGTGCTAATCCACCTTATGTTCGTGGCCAACGCCATAACATAGTTTGGTCAAGGTATCCCAACTAGAACACGATTTCCTTTAGTGGTATTAGTTGAAACCCTAACTTTGGTCGTGTCCCAAATTACGCCACTTTGGGCCCCACAACATGCCACGATCCATACGGGCCCCAAGAAACCCTAAAAATGGCGCCATGCTATGGCCACTCATAGCGCCCTTGCTTCTGTGGCCATCACCATGTTATGGCTTCGCCGTAATTATTTTGGCGTGGCCATGGCGCAGTTTGCACAAAAAACGTCATTGTGTCACGACCACATGCCACACGCGCTAATTAGGGTTTCGATATGCCAAACCCTAATTTAGCTAAGGTTGCGATGCCAACCAAGCCAAGTAATGCTCCTAAGGCATTAAGTTTGATATAGAAATTGGAGTCAATGTTTCCGAGCCATATTTGGGTCTAACACCAATATGCCAAAATATAGCTTCCACGGCTACGCCAGGCGCTATTTGTGCCACTATGATGCTGGCATATGCCAACCATGCCGCTGTGCCACTCGCATGCGTTAAATATGCCACCATGACAACGACATGTGACAATGGCGCTACTATGCTAGTATCATATGCCAATGGAATGTGGCCATAATCAATGGCCACCCTCCCTCCTGAATTACAATCTCAGCCGTCCAAATTCGCCATAGAATTAACAGGTCTATGGCAAGTTTTAGGCGACCATCCAAGACAAGCATAATAGCATCACACGTTATTCTCCTACGGCAAGTCTCCTGACTTTGACTTGCCACATATGGCTATCTGCTACTTAATTGGTACACAATTAATCAGAATAGCTGGGTCTTGCATACAAGACCCATTCAGCGATCTGCTGCACATTTTCCACGAAAATACTCGAGACATCAAACATGTCACAAACTGGGGGATGCTCATCATGGTATTGGTATAGCGGTTTACAACGAGTGGCGTGCAACACGTCCATTATAAGAAAGTGTCAGAAAGTAGGGCAGTTAGTGGCGGCAAGAAGTAGTGGGTGTAAATTAACCTGTTTCCTTCATTGTGGGAACGTGGTCTCTGGCATTTACACATTACCCCACTTCTCCATCACTCAATCACTCCCACTTTCTACGGGATCAGGGTGCGTTCAATTATGACTTGTATAAATAGGTTTTACCTATTTCGACCAAACGGCAACAGTTTTGGTTAACAACAACACAGTATCCAGAAAACACCAAAGAACTGATAGCTTACATTCCGCAATCCAGTTCCACATTATGATACAAGTCATAAAATAGCCACACCTTCAGAATTACCCATTCTGGTCTCAACACTTTCTTCGCTTCCCTCCCTAAGACCAACCCGTCTCCTTCACTTTGTGACCGAAGCAAGACTGGAACGTCCATTTCTTGGTTTAGGCCAGAATTGTACAGATTGATCTCTCGAATCTAAAGTACTCATGTGCAGTGCATTTGTTTAAGGTTTAGATTCGTTTCTCATCCACACACCCAAATTACCAAAACCAGCTGAAACAGATTTTACCCATAAACAATTGGCGACTACATCAGGAGATTAATCTCTCGGTTGCAATATCAATTTCCAATTTTCAATTTCATTTTTTCAATCCCAATTTCAAGATAGTAGAGCTCAGGTCCGGGTCAGCAACAAACTCTGAGGCCACCGGCGCTGAAAACACCCTTGGTATCAACATTCATTCCAGTGACATCAATGTACCACCCGTCAGCATGATCAACACCAGCGGCGCAGGAAATGTTCCCTCAGGCGTTACACCTCCGGTCACCAGAGACAGAGCCACTGCCGCCACCCCCAATGTTTCTTTAAGCTTGACACCCCCAGTTGTCACCAGAGCCGCTGTCACCCTACCATCGGGACGAGAGATTGGACGAACCAGAGGAGGCCAACACCCTATTACCATTGTTGACTTGATGGAAAGACATGAAGTTCTTTATAAGGCTCAGACGAACATGGCTTCAACTCAGAAATAGGTACTTACTTTCCTCAAGACACTAACGGAGCGGCTACCACAGGAACCACGCCACCAGAGCCAATGAGGAGCACCTTTAATACTCCTGGTGAAAAGGCGAGGGTACCCAAATATACCTCAAGCTAAAACTTTTCCTACCTATAATTCCTTTCTCCGAAAGTGATTGTCTATGGACTGAGTCGAGACAATACAACTAATCGGTTCACACTTGATGTGATCGTCTATGGATACGATATCGAGACAATACAACAACGAAGTGTGTTATTTGATAAAAAGGTTCGGACTTAACCAAACACAATAAGATTCACTTATCAAGTAAATAGGAATTAACGTTTGTGTAATTTCCTTTAGTTATAATAAAACAATTATAATGCGAAAATATAAAGTAAATGACACAAAAATATTTTGTTAACGAGGAAACCGCAAATGCAGAAAAAATCCCCGGACCTTGTCCAGAATTGAATACTCTCGGGATTAAGCCGCTACACAAAATTACACTAACTGCGTATAGTTGAGACTAATCAACTAAACCTATAGTTTACCTAGTTCCGTCTGTATTCCCACACCTCCAACTTATAAATAAGTCACGTACTTGGATCAATTACTTTGGTTCATATTCCAAACAGTAAAGGAACAACAAATCTGTTTGGTATCAACTCTCTTCAACCAAGTGATATGAGTTGGACAAAGGCTCTTCCGTTTATCTTAACATAAACTCCTTCATCAGGTCCTTGGATCTATCTTATGTTCAATTACCCAAGTAATCGTTTAAGATTAAGCCAACAACACTCTTAATCCAAAGAATTGTGTTGATGCCGATCTACTCAATTAATCAATCCAATCTACCACAAGGATAAACTGATTATTAATTGGATCCTCTTTTACCGAAACAAGTATTGTGCACACCAAAGATTATGAACTCATAAATCAGAAATCTTCAATATCTTCTTCGTCTTCAAATCTTCTTAGATCTTCAATAATAACCAGCACACAATCACTTGAATCTCTTGCGAACAATCACGCACATAACGGAGTCTGTTAACAATGGATTATCACAAGATCGTCTTTAGAACTAACAACAGTCTAAAGATCCCCGTCGAAACTCTGAACTAGTTTGGGTGAATCTTATATCAGAATAGAAGATTCTCAAGCATAAACAAACAACGTGCAATCAGATTTCAACCACTGTTAGTCAATCAAATCAATGAATACAAAAGATAAACCGCAATTATCTAGTTTCCCACCAACGGTACACGCTAGAGCTTCTCAATCCCAAAGAAGACTTTAAACTGAGCGGTCGTAAGAGATTTCGCCTAATTAGGTTACTCTCCTCTCCGAATAGGCGGCTACACCAGTAACAAGAACAAAGAGGAAGTTTGTTGTTACGAAGGATTAGTTTGCTAGAAAGGAAAACTTCAAGTATTTATAAACAAAGAAGTTTGGACACCAAGGAATTTCCAAAAACGAAAATATTCTCAAGATATTCATTAAAGCACAAATTCGGTTTCCATAATTCCTGGAAATGCTCTGTCCAAAAATGATGATCGAAATCTCTCGGAAAATCTAATTAGTAAATGCACATTACTAATTCTTGTATTTCCCTACAAAATGAAATTAATAACCTTAATTAAAAGATTCTTAACTTACTTATGTTTCGATCCTGGGATTTTCTTCCTTTAGCTATTAAGGAATAACTTTGAACAATTAAATAAATAAACATTCACAGCACGTGTTCAAAGTATCTCGACATCCTTACTTTGTAAGTTCTCTTTCACACTTACAACCTTGAAACCGATTTGCCACACTTCCAAACAAGTTTAGAATTGGTTCATCTGACTTTCAAGAACTATGCGATTGATCAAACAAACATTCAATCACAATCATGGGTTTAACGATTCTACCAAAACAAGTTTCGGTTCTACCTCTATGTGAGTATTGTGCATAATCACACTAGCTTTCCAAAATTCGGTTGACTAGGTACTAGTATCGGTTCCCCACATATATATGGTATCTAACTTATATGTGTTGCACATGTCTATAGGATCGGTTCCTCTTTGCCTAAAAACGTGTTGCACATGTTCATAGGATCGGTTCCCCTTTGTGTTATAAACCTTGTTGCACCCCATACAAGGATCGGTTCCCCTTTCCCAAATTTGGTCAGACAAAACACAAACCCGATCATACCATCTCAGGTGATTACTTAAGATCGATTTCACTAATAAAATTCATACCAATACATAAATCAGGCCTTTGTGAATAGTTCTACCAAGAACACAAACAAGTTGTGAGAGGTTATACTCAATCAGACATATTGGTTGTTCATAAGATAAGCAATGAATAAAAAAACCAATAACACCTGGCAATTTCCTTTTCGGTTCACAAACAAGTTTATGAACTTACTTTCTTAGAACACATGTAAAACATTGTTCCCTAGGATGAAATCCTCACCTCATACCCATACATAATCACAATATCATTCAAATGATTATGGTGATGTCTTATCTACAAAGTTTAATGGTTAAGCAATAAACCTCGTATTGTATTCCTTAATACTATGTCGATCCAGAGTTCAAATATGCTTCGCAGTTTTGTTTTCAATATGCACGACTGGAAAGATAAGTTAGGGAATGAAACAGTTCAAGTCAAATATCACTAACCTCAAGTGGAAGGATGATTGTTGTCGTTGTAGCTGATTGCTTCTTCACATCTTCAAGTCTTCGCAATACTTGTAATGTCTCATATCCTAATACTTTCAAGCTAACCTATACGAAGTTGACTCTAGTACATAATCAAGTGACTCTTAACATGAGTTTTGATTCACTAAAATGACAACCAAACTTCACATACCAATGCTTGGTGGGTTCAACCGAGCTATGCTTTAACACCTGGCGCCATTACCTCATCAGGGCACACCTTTGTAGATGAAAAGGCCCGTTTTGCTCCTGAACGTACAATAGAGAGGAGTCAGCCATCCAATTTCATCACGGGTGAAGATTTGGAACGACTTATTTGAAACCGAGACAAAGGAAACCCGGTGGATATGCACCAGCACCAACCCCCATATCCTCCTGATGTGCAAAGATTTCCTCTTCCGAGGGGGTATTCCTTTCCTCAATTCTCCCTTTATGACGGTATTAGTAATGCGCGTGAACATATCTCTTGATTTCTGGAATCCTTGGGTGAACACGAATACAATCATGTCCTCCGTTTGAAGGAATTTTCAAAATCACTTACCGGAAGAGCGTACACCTGGTACAACAACATCGCACCGAAAAACATATCTAACTGGTGTGACATAGTTACAACTTTCTACAATAATTATTTCTTTGTGTCTGAGCAAATAACCTTCTCAGACTTAGGAAGGATGTTTCAACGAAACAATGGACATACAAATGATTATGTCAAGAGATTCAGAATTCAGGCACTGGATTTTCATGACCCAAACGTGACTGAACAACAATTGGTGGAGTCTTGCATCAATGGCATGGTTCCCATTTATCGCGCCTTACTGGAGAACCTACGCTTCCATACATTCTCTGAACTCCATGAATCTGCTAAGCGGTCGGCCACAACAGCACCAGCATTGTTAGAAATAACCAGGCCAGCCAGGAGTGAAGATGCATGCGAAACTCGAGGAAACAGACGCCTCATCAACAAGCAATACAACATTGGCCCCTCTGTAAGCGTTTTGGCGAAGGAGGAAAAAGGAAAGCTCTAGCGGAAGAACATCGACCCAAGCGTGCAGCACCAGCACATCAGGCGGCTCCACCTCGGAAAGTCGCGACTAAAGGTCCTGTGCAACACCAAGAAGATGGAAAAGCTGCCCTAGATTTCCATTCCCAATCGAGGAAGTAATTGAACTCTTGGAGGCATGGATTCAAGATGATTCCATCAAGCTGCCTCCTATCAGGTGCCCTCCAACTGAAGAGGAAATGGCAAATCCCAAGTATTGTCGTTACCACAGGTTCATTCATCACCCGACCAATGAATGCAATAAATTAAAATGCATCTTCAAGGAAAAGGTGGAGGCAGGAGAACTTCAACTGAGCAATGAGGGAGTTCACAGAGATCCTCTTTCAGTCAGGAGTTGTATGCTTTCTGGGGACTCCATTCACAAAACCGTGCAGTCCATGATGCAGCGTGTGTGCAAAATCCTATGCTTTTCCAAGGCGCAGCGTCAAGACATATTTGCAGTCCTCAATCGCGTTGTATCGGGCAAACGACTTTTCTCTGTCGAATAAACCACTCCCAAATCCCAACCTCTCTCGGGAAACACTGTTGGAAAGTGCAACTTGGGACTGCTGACCACTGCGCACCTGAAGAATGTCGAGTTCGATAACATACTAATCGACGCGGCCTCCGACTTTAACATTTCTACCATCAAGACTCTGAGAGCTGCAGGAATTTCAAAGCAGGAGGATACTCACTCCCCAATTATGATAAAAAAGCCCAGAAGGAGAAGCAATAAGCGCTTACGGCTACATTAACCTCGAAATCAATGTAGGATATGCTCTAACACATTGCAAATTCCACATCGTTAAAGAATGCCCAAATTATGATATGGTTCTAGGGCGCTCATGTGTGCATAACAATAAAGCAAAGTTAGGAGTATGTCCTCTGTCGGTGTCCGTACCTCAAAGAATTTCCAACAAGTTGTCCGACCCTGAGGACTATATGCTGCCGTATCTGCAACTTGCCAATGTAACCTAATTGCCTGGAGAGAGCCCATCGACGTACATATGCAGATTTAGGACACAAGTAAGTCTCATTGAACTACCCTTTCTGCAATCAGTCACTTCTCCTCTCGTCCAGGCCTAGGGACTCGATCCAATTATCAACCCGAGCGTCATTGGAAGATGTGAATGGGATTTCGTGCCCTTCAAATGTTTCATCAAAAGTTTGGAAGCTGTCTTAGTCAATAATAATGGATCCAAGAATCAAATAGAGGCGCAACATCAAAACCCATTCCAAGTTGGAGACATGGTAGTGAAAGTTGTCGCTCAGTCTCCTTCGTCCGATTCCACGGACGAGCCATACCTAGTAGCAGAAGTTATTTTGGGAGGCTACTGCAAGCTCATCAACACTGACAAGTTAGAAGGTGTAGTAATACATTCCCGGTGTCTCAAACCCTTCAAAGCCTAAGGTGTCACGTCGCCTCTCGCCTCAAAATACTTCCTATTATTTCCTTCAACAATTTCCCTTTTCATGCAATATTTGTAATTCCTCCAAAATGATTGCACTGCATGCATTCATAATTAGGGTTTCGATTTTAATTAAAGCATCGTTTCTTTCAAAAATAAGTTTTCCTGAATCATCTCAAAGGAAAAGTACCAAGTAAATCCGAACCCTCACAAAGCCATTACCCATCGCTTCAAAATCAAATCCTATAAGAAATATCTCATTCAAAATACTGAAGAGGAGAATACCCAAGGAAGAAGATTATCAAGTGGCGACACGGACACCTTCTCTCGACTGGTTTCAACCTTCACCAGACAAGATTTCCTCGCTTCTCGTGGCGCGCGGCATTTCCACGGACGCCCTGTGTAATTTGCAAGATCGAATAAAAGGTTGGTCAAATCCTTAACTATTGCTACTGTTTCCCCTGTTTTGAGTTACTGTTGCCAATGGCATGCGGGGGCGTTATTGTGGAAGTAGCTAAATAGAGGGAATGTGACACGCCAACCAACATTATTGTTGGTTGTTTATGCTTTTTGGATTTCCACTTGCAGAATCGCTCTAGAAGAATGAAAGAACTTTTTTTTTGCAAAAGGGGTTTTTGGGATTCTTTCGGGAGATTTTGTTCATTCATCCAATTAAAGAAATGAAATTATCAAAGCAGCATAAATGAAAGAATATTAATCGGTGAAGCATATATAGCTTCAATTACATGAACAAAAAAAAAACCCTAAAGTATCAAGACAGCTACATGCCGCTAAAAGGTTGTTTTTCTATGAAAGGAAATAACAAAATGGAAAAAACTAGTTATCAATGTCAAGGTCTGCTCCAGCACTCTATCCAAAGACTACTCCAGTACCTGCTCCAGCGCTTGCTTCGGCAGCCTCTCCAACGGCTGCACCAGCGCTTGCTTCAGTGCCCTCTCCAATGGCCGCTTCAACAACATCCTCAATGGTTGCTTCAACCTCTCCAATAGTAGCTTCGGCATCCTCTCCAGAATCCATTTCAGTCTCCTTCTCGTGGGATGCACCGACATCCTTCTCAGAAACTGCTCTATCAGCCTCTTGAAGATACTCTGGTTCGTCAACATTAGAGTCAAGGATTACGATACCATTATGAACAGGGTAATCAAACTTGTTCCCGCCTGGAGGTTTCTTATGCTCGACCCTTCGCCGCTTCAGTCGAGCAGCGAACCTTTCAGCCTTGACACTGGGATGCTGAGATGCTTCGTCACGCTGAGATGCCTCAACGCGCTGAGATGCTTCATCACGTCTCCACTTTTCCTCTATGTTAACCGAAGCCATGAAAGCTTGAGCACGCCCTCGAATGCGTAGATGAGTGAGAGGCATACCCTGTATAATATGACCAGCTTCACGAAACAAAGGGTCGATTTTGCTCAAAACCTCCTCAGATGCAGAAACCCTGGGTTTGTCAACTTCAAAACTTTTCTCCGAAGAATTGGAAGAATAATCATCAGGAGTTCCCATCATATACTGTGGAAAAGCATTATGTCTGCATCAACAACCTAAGCGGTAAAAGAAAAGCTACAAGAAGATATGAAGCAATACCTGAAAAGAAGATGAGCGCAATTCTGTGATGATCGATATGAAAAGAAAGGCTCAAAGTTGTCTTTTATATCACGCAGAGTGACGAAACCTTTAAAAGAAAAACAATTTGTCTCCTGTATATAAAGGATCTGGATACGGGATACCAACTGGAATTAGATACTTATCTATATGGGATAATTGGCTCACCTAGGTTGCTGACGGAAAGAAGCTCACCACTAAAGAAGCAAAGCCAACGAAACAAGAATAAGAAAAAGAGGGCAACGTCTTTTATATGCACAACGTCTTAAGGATTCGAGTAGGAAAAGGAATCCATTTTAGATGTGTGCAGGGAAAAGAGCATCCAGGTCACTGAGCCAAACCCTGGGCCAAGGTCACAACGTCAGTACGGAAGCCATCGGTCAAGGAGGATGGTCGGCCCACGACGCCAACACTCTGTAACACCAGTAGTCCGTGGCCAAGCCAGAGGCGCATAGATACAAAGATCACAGACTGTTCATGCCTCTTGCCAAAGGTCAGTCGGATTTTTTCCTGGTTACCTCTTCATGTCTTGCCCTTTCGATTTGTTATCCTTGTCTCTCACCATCTCATGCTTACCCCGCAACAATGCCATTGTTACGTGCTAAGCAGGGGACTCAATGTTGACGGTGGTTTTTAGTTCAGGACTAAAATTGTGAAACCTTGCATTTAATGATCCGTCACTCTGCAAAGAAACAGAGCCATGTAAAAGTGATGAGTGTCCAACCTCTTCACTGGCACATTTATTGAGCAATTCAATGTATTCACACGAAATTCATCCAGAATGGTGCATGTAGCAACAATGCCAGATATTCTATAAATTTCGGCACCTTGCCTGTATTATGCAATTAATATAGGTTTCTTTGAATGCTTTGTGTGCTATGTTCCCTGGCTGAACCCTTAATATTGATATGACATGACAATTTGTGTTCACTCGCAGCAGAGTATCATGAATTTCCCAAAGTATCAAGGTTAAGGTCCTTACATAAAAGTACTCAATCGAAAAGCATACTACTCTCTGGCAATAAATGTAAAGAACTCAGTGTCAACATACAAAATTCAATCAATTTTGTGATAATTCACAAGATTCAAATATCAACCTGATTAATTTGCAAAAATTAGGGTTTTGCGCCCCGCAATATATTAAACCCTGCTGGTCGAAACTAATCTTAGGAAAACTAGGAAATTGATCCGCCATGGATTAGTAGATGCAAGATTCTACCCAAAATCAGAAAACAAGGGATAAAAGAGGAGCCGCGGAAAATAGGAGCAGCATCAAAGGGAGGTGTGGTCGTGCCATAGGCCAGCCGGCGCCACTTGTAGATGGCCACACCCCCATGTTGCTGCTCGACCGACCCTCCTCTTTCCCATCGACCAATCAGGTCGCTTTAAATCCGCCACATGCACATGAGTTGTGGTTGGGCCCATACTTGCCGGCCCTCTTCCTCATCGACCAATCAGGACGCTCTAAACCCACCACAGTATTAAAAGAGGCAAATTGCGCCAGATGGTCACAATGCCAAATTGGCTTTCCAAAAACCGCGCCAGCATGCTAATGGCATGCCAAACACGCCACGCCACGCCAACGCACTAATTGTCATGCCAAACATGTCAAACGTGCCATTCCGCTCCAATGAGCTAACCAGCATGCCAAACGTGCCATGCCGTGCTAAGGTGCTAATCGACATGCCAAATACGCCAACGTGCCACTTTGCCGCAATAGTATGCCAAACGTGTCAACATGCCATAAATAGCGCGCCTACGTGCTAATCCACCTTCTGTTCTTGGCCAGCGCCATAACATAGTTTGGTCAAGGTATCCCAACTAGAAAACGATTTCCTTTAGTGGCACTAGTTGAAACCCTAACTTTGGTCGTGGCCCAAGTTACGCCACTTTGGGCCCCACAACATTCCACGAGCCATGCGGGACCCAGGAAACCCTAAAAATGGCGCCATGTTATGGCCACTCATAGTAACCCTTGCTCCTGTGGACATCCCCATGTTATGGCTTTGCCATAATTCCTTTGGCGTGTCCAAGGCGCCGTTTGCACAAAAAACGTCGCCGTGCCGCGGCCACATGCCACACGCGCTAATTATGGTTTCGATATGCCAAACCCTAATTTAGCTAAGGTTTCCACGCTAACCAAGCCAAGTAATACTCCCTAAGGCATTAAGTTTGATATGGCAACTGAAGCCAATGTTGTCGAGCCATATTTGGGTCTAACACCAATATGCCAACATATAGTTGCCCAATCTACGTCAGTCACTATTTGCGCCACTATGCTGCTGGCATATACCAACCATGTCGATGTGCCACTCGCATGCGTTAAATATGCCACCATGACAACGGCATGTGCCAATGGCGCCACTATGTTAGTATCAGACGCCAATGGAATGTGGCCATAATCAATGGCCACCCTCCCTTCTGAATTACAATCTCAGCCGTCCAAATTCGCCACAGAATTAACAGGCTTATGGCAAGTTTTAGGCGACCAGCCAAGACAAGCCTAATAGCATCACACGGTATTCTCCTGCGGCAAGTCTCCTGACTTTGACTTTCCACACATGGCTATCTGCTACTTAGTTGGTATAAAGTTAATGGGAATAGCCAGATCTTGCATACAAGACCCATTCAGTAATCTTTTGCACATTTTCCACGAAAATACTCGAGACATCAAACATGTCACAACTAGGGGATGCTCATCATGGTATTGGTATGTCGGTTTAAAGCGTGCGGTGTGCAACACGTCCATTATAAGAAAGTGTCAGAAAGCAGGGAAGTTAGTGGCGGCAAGAAGTAGTGGGTGTAAATTAACTTGTTTCCTTCATAATGGGACGTGGTCTATGGCATTTACACATTACCCCACTTCTCTATCACTCAATCAATCCCACTTTCTACGAGATCATGGTGCGTTCAATTATGACTTGTATAAATAGGTTTTACCTATTTCGACCAAACAGCAACAATTTTGGTTAACAACAACACAGTATCCAGAAAACACCAAAGAACTGATAGCTTACATTCCGCAAGCTAGTTTCACATTATGATACAAGTCATAGAATAGCCACACCTTCAGAATTAACCATTCTGGTCTCAACACCTTCTTCGCTTCCCTCCCTAAGACCAACCCTTCTCCTTCACTTTGTGACCGAAGCAAGACTGGAACGACCATTTCTTGGTTTAGGCCAGAATTGTACAGATTGATCTCTCGAATCTAAAGTTGTAACACCCACACTTTTAGCATGGTGCATGCTAAAAGATGCGTCACGGCCTGAGATGAAGCTTCATCTAAAGCTTCTGTTACGTGATACGAGGTATATTGGCTTAAAGCCAATGTCGCGCCAAAATCGCGCATTATGTTTGGCATTTGGCCAAGGTACAATGTTGCATCATCATGATGCATTAGGCCAGTTGGGTAGGTGGCCTTGAGCTTGCAGCGTAATCATTGCGCATTATGAAAGCTATTGGCCTAGAGCCAATACTGCACAATCATTATGAATCAGGCCAGAGAGGGTTGGCCCAGAGAGTATTGTACAATCATTACGCAATACACCATAGAGAATGTCGGGTAATCATTATGCGATATCTAGAACCAGTGTTGCACAATCATTGTGCAACAGCTAGCGCGAGCATAGGAACGGGTGTTGCACAATCATTGCGATGAACAATGAAGCAGACATGTAATTTTGGTCCCCTTTCCGTACTTGTAGAAATTCCATTAAGACATTATAGGGAAGAGTACTTGGTTAAAGGTGCATATGCGGACCATGCACCAAGTAAGCTTCATAGCTTAGCCGAAAGAGTATAAATGATGCCTAAGGCTCATTTATAGTTGTGTAGCCTTGCGAAGAGGGCAATTAATTCTTAGGTATCATTATGCCGCGCCGCAGACCCGATGATGCATAATCATTATGCGTCTTGACGTAATGGTCTATATGGACCAGGCTATTACCGTTATTGCTGGGCTACGACCTTGCAAACATATTTAGCTTAAGTTGCATGCCCTTCGGGATGAACTACGGTCTGTGCTTGATCCCTTTAGAGTAGGGAAGGGTACGTAGGCATCCGTAATGAGTTGCAACATTGCCGGTCCAGCACTTTGTCGCTCATATCATCTAATTATGGGATGATTGCGACATTATGGCCTCTCATATCATTTGTCTCGGTAGCTCGACGCAAGAGATGATTGTGGCCAGACTTGATGAGGCAAGTTGCATGCCAACTAGTGGATTCTCATACTTCCTATCAGGCCATTCGACTTAGGCATGTACCAATGGCGCATTGGGCATGGCCTCGGAGGTAAGCTACATCGACATGCAAGTTAGCGGAGCTTGCATAAGCCTAAGGAAAGTACGGCATGAGGCCTTGAATGACCTATGCGTAAGTCCAAGGCATGCTTTATGCCTGGACAAGACTCGACAGTATGACGGTTGCTCAGCTAGAAAGGAAATTCAGTGATGAAATTCCTACGGTGAGGCAAAGCCCGTGATGCTTGAAATATGCATTAGCCTTGGCCTTACAGCCTTATACCCTTTTGCGGACAAGGGTAAGTTTGGAACGGTGTTTTGGTGTGGAAGCTAAGTTAGCTGCATCATTCTCCACGAGCATGCTTGCAAGGGAAATGAACGTGCATTTGCCTATCTTTGGGCCCCGGATTGTAGCTTCATCATGGCGCATCGGGGGAGTTATGGCCTGGGGCAACGCGCCAAAGGCGTTAGTTTCCGGTCCGTCACAGTTGGTATCAGAGAAAGTTACGAGAAAAAACTAGGGACTGTGCGTAATGGACTCATTAGCGAGTATTTTCCTTGAAGGAAATTCTAAGTTGGTTGGTAGGACAACTTATGCGCAAAAGGGTAGGCCAATTATCGCGCGACGAGCATAAACTTTGCTGAGTACTGTGCCACTGCTTGGCTTAATTTAGGCACTTGACCACCGGAGACTATCTGGGACAGTTGGCTGGTATCCATCCTACTATGGCATTTGGGCTGATCACCCCTCACTCGTTCGGGACGGAGTGGGATGCCATGCTAACGTCTGAAAAATCTGCGGACATGCCGTCTGGGGCGGTAAGTTAGTATTCCGGGGGAGTAAACAGTTGGGGACGGTGAAAGACCGGTGAATCCAACTACTCTGGCACTGGGCCACACAGTACTGCAGAAGAATGGCTTGTCATGTTGGATTTTGCCAAAATGTTGGCAAACGACCCTGTGAGCTTTGAAGATTCCCGAGTGTTTGGTATGGGGACGAGTACTTAAGGAATCTGAACCCTAGTTTTAGTTGAATTTCGGGGACGAAATTCTTTAAAGGGTGTAATAATGTAACACCCGCACTTTTAGCATGGGGCATGCTAAAAGATGCGCCATGGCCTGATATGAAGCTTCATCTAAAGATTCTGTTGCGTGGTACACGGTAGATTGGCTTAAGGCCAATGTCGCGCCAAAATGGCGCATTATGTTTGGAATTTGGCCAAGGGCCAATGTTGCATCATCATGATGCATTAGGCCAGTTGGGTAGGTGGCTTTGAGCTTGCAGCGTAATCATTGCGCATCATGAAAGCTATTGGCCTAGAGCCAATACTGCACAACCATTGTGCATCAGGCCAGAGAGGGCTGGCCCAGAGAGTATTGCACAATCATTACGCAACACAATAGAGAGAATGTCGCGCAATCATTATGCGGTAGCTAGAACCAGTGTTGCACAATCATTGTGTAACAACTACTGTGAGCAGAGGAACGGGTGCTGCGGAATCATTATGCGCAATCATTGCACGTAATCATTGCGATGAATAATGAAGCAGGCATGTCATTTTGGTCCCCTTTCCATACTTGTAGAAATTCCATTAAGACATATATATGGAGGGGTACTTGGTTGAAGGTGCATATGCGGAGCATGCACCAAGTAAGCTTCATAGCTTAGCCGAAAGAGTATAAATGCTGCCCAAGGGTCATTTATAGTTGCGTATCTTTGCAAAGAGGGAAATTGATGCTTAGGCATCACTATGCCGCGCCTCGGACCCTATGATGCATAATCATTGTGCATCTTGACGTAATGGTATATACGGACCAGGCCATTACCGTTATTACTGGGCTACGGCCTTGCAAACGTGTTTGGCTTAAGTTACTGTCCCTTCGGGATGAACTACGGTCTGTGCTTGGTCCCTTTAGAGTAGGGAAGGGTACTTAGGCATCCGCAATGAGTTTCAGCATTGTCGGTCCAGCATTTTGTCGCTCATATCATCTAATTGTGGGATGATTGCGACATTCTGGCCTCTCATATCATCTGGCTCGGTAGCTCGACGTAAGAGATGATTGTGGACAGACTTGATGAGGCAAGTTACATGCCAGCCAGTGGATGCTCAAACTTCCTATCAAGCCATTTGACTTAGGCATGTACCAATGGCGCATTGGACATGTCCTTGGAGGTAAGCTACATCGACATGCAAGTTAGCAGAGCTTGCATAAGCCTAAGGAAAGTACGACATGAGGCCTTCAATGGCCTATCCGTAAGTCCAAGGCATGCTTTATGCCTGCACAAGACTCGGAAGTATGACGGTTGCTCATATAGATATGAAATTCCGTGATGAAATTCCTACGGTGAGGCAAAGCCCGTGATGCTTACAATATGCATTGGCCTTGGCCTTACGACCTTATACCCTTTTGCGTACAAGGGTAAGTTTGGAGCGGTGTTTTGGTGTGGAAGCTAAGTTAGCTGCATCATGCTCCATGAGCATGCTTGCAAGGGCAATGAACGTGCATTTGCCTATCTTTGAGGCCCGGATTGTAGCTTCATCATGGCGCATCGGGGGAGTTACGGTCTATGGGGAAACGCGCCAAAGGCGTAATTTTCCGGTCCGTCACAAAAGTACTCCGTGCAGTGCATTTGTTTAAGGTTTAGATTTGTTTCTCATCCACACACCCAAATTTACCAAAACCAGCAGAAACAATTTTTACCCATAAACACCCGGCGACCATGGACACATTCTTCACTACTCAAACTTCCCATTACACTGATAGACATTCCAAGAAAACCATATCTCATATTCACTATAACCCTTGAGTGTGCTATGACAGCAATCAATGCGTCACAATCTTCACTATCTCCTTGAGATGTTTTCCCCAGCACTGCAGCTGCACTGATTACATAACTACTTGCATTCAAAAGAACCAGCTCATAATTATTGCTTCCCATGTAGTTCAGTAATTTATGAAATAATTCTGAACTTGCTGCAACTAGCACCTCCGAATATAATTCCCACATACCGGTCTCACACATTTTACCACCGTGATCAAAACTAGGTAAAATAGTACATACGAACTCACTTGAATTCGCCCTCAACAGTTTTAAAAAATACCCATGAACAAAATTTAACTTCGAAATAAGGTCATCATTGTATTTATCCCTTATATTATACCCATCCAACTCTCATCCAAATATCATTCAAGTATAATTAACACTAGATGAAACATTACTAATAGAAGTTGTCTGAGTTAGGTGCACGAAGGAGTACAACCTGATAACAATGATGAAGTAAGATGGTATTGGATGTAGGATATTATCTGTGATAAACTTCCAACCTTCAAACTGTTTAGATGCATCATCAGAATTCTGATTCAGTATGCTGAAGTCCTTCACGTCATTGTTTGTACCTTGAGAATCCATAACAACATTATAAAAATTATGATCAGAGTTGAAGGGTTTACCCTCCTGGTAGTCGAGAAACATCGAATTTCCGTTGTAGTTCAGAACTGCACCAACATCACCATCTCTATCGATTGTTGAACAATTAGGTATGAGACAAGAAAAACAATCATCCCTTGTTAAAGGATTAGAATAATTTCGAGTGACCCCTTTTAACGAGTTATAATCTCCTATATCACTATCTGTAATTCTTCCAACTTGAATTTCTACATCGACATCAAGGAGTTTATTATAATTGAAAGGTTTACCTTCTTGGTTTTCTAGGAACATCGAATTTCTCTGGTATTTATGAGCTTCACCTAGAGCCTCAGCTCCATCGAACATAGAGAAATGGGTAGTTTCTGATCTACCATAACCTTCTGCCATCAGTGGAGGATTTGACAATGGATGAGCGGAAACACTCACTAATTTTAAATCCATGTCGACCTTGCCTGTAGATTCAGATGAGGGTTTGGGTACGTCTTCATCCACCTTCAATTCAGCAGATAAACTCTTGAATCTAGCAATAAGCTGTGGTGAAGGATTGTTGTGGGTATCCTTCAATTCCCTAAGTAAGTATTCCTGAATTCTTATTAGAGAATCAACCTTCTTAGATAGCTCATCAAATTCTTTTGGATTCTCCATTGTAACCAGGTCACTCATAATTGAGGGCTCTGATACCATTTGTAGTGATCTACACTATAATTGATATACAAAACAGCTCTAAATCTCTAAGGATAGAGATTATTGGGGAAGAAGGGAGAAATTTGGAGGGTTAGAAGAAGAATTGGACGAATTAGATGAGGGGAAGAGAAGGCAGATGATATTTGGGAGAGAAGAACATTTCATTTGATTAATTCATTGATACCGATTCCTTACAAGAGACTCAGCTTATATTGCTGCAATTCTACTCACAAACATGAATACCTAGGTTACGCTTATACTAATAAGAAAACTGTGGAAATAACCCACTGGTCTAAACGTCATGAAGCTCGGTTCATGTCATGATATAGATGTGTTAGATGAATGTGGTTAAGACAAAAATGTTCATATGGCTAACTTCAGTTAACTGTTATTATGCCAACTCAATATATACGTTTAGGCACGATTACCCATATTTAAATGAAGGTATATTTCATTTGTGCGTAACAAGCTAAGACCATCTAACAGTGGAGAGATATTGCTTTGCTTTTAAGCAGACTTAGATTGATCTTAAATCAGGATTTCGTTTAACCATGAATATTGAATGCTTTCTTACTAAGCCATCTTAGCTTTGATTGAAATAAATCCCTGTTCTGAAAGACTATATAAGGGAGAACTTCAACAACCGGAAAACCTAATCCCGACACTTACCTGTATCCTAGTTGCATCTAGAGTCGATTCCCCTTTAACCTAGGTTTTTCCAAAACCATATTAGGTTAACGCCTTGAAGACTTCATTTGGGATTCATGAAACTCGTTCCAACTATTTTCTCTATAGTTGCGTATTCTGATCTTACTTGTTCTATCTTATTGAGTACTACCATATCTTAGATTTGCTCGAGATTTATCTCCCATAGGCAAGATATAAAAAGTAATCACAAAGTTCTTCGTATTTGTGATTCCGCAATAACTTCTTCTACTACCATGTAGTTAAGTTATTTTGAGGTGATAGATATTCCTAGGCTGCTCTTCGGGAGTATAAGACCGGATTATTAATTGGTTCAAGTTCACCTTGATTTATCGAGAAACGAAACAAAAACTTCATAGGTACTTCCGTGGGAGACATATTTACCTATCAGAATAGACTTATCTGTGGAGACATTTTTTATTATAAGTCTTCGACTTTGGGTCGTAGCAACTCTTAGTTGTGGGTGAGATCAACTAAGGGAATAAAGTGCGCAGAATCCGGCGGGGTTCTAGAGGTGTAAGGAATGCGATCGTACCTTAATCGATGCGAGACTTGGTTAGGGATCAACTACATTCCAGTCTGAAGTTAACTTGTAGTAGGATAGTGTCTGTAGCGGCTTAATACACTGTGGTGATCAAATCTGGACTAGCTCCCGGGGTTTTTATGCATTTGCGGTTTCCTCGTTAACAAAATTTCTGGTATCTGTGTTATTTATTTTCAGCATTATATTTGTTTATATAATATCACAGGTTGTACGTAGTTGAATCAATTGGCAAATCCGACCCTGATTGTCGGATAGGAATTGATTGGCACTTGGACATTGGTCTTTGGTACCGTCCAAGTTATTTCTCATATCAATCGCTCACAGATTTCTATCTGTTCGATTGAATATTTTATAAAGAAAAATAAATAAAACTCTTTGATATCTTTCTTGGTTGAGCTCGCTTTATAAGCCGGTGCTCTCGGAATAATTATCGGAGTTAGTTCATACAGATTGCAGAACGAATTATTGGATGTGGTTGTTATACCCCCGCCTTTTCAATATGACCCGGACTTTCTTTAGAACTAGGCATATAGCTAAAGCTTTCAACCATACCAATATTGATCTCATCCCAAAAGTTCCCCTTGCTGAACTAGTTTCCCAGTACAGACCTATAGGGCTTTGTAACTTCATCTACAAAATTCTTTCCAAAACTCTAGCTAATAGACTGAAACCTTTCATGAATAATATTATTTCCCAAAACCAAAGTGCCTTTGTTCCTAAAAGGAGTATTTATGACAATATCCTTCTAGCTTATGAGGCTATATTTTCTGTTAACCACAATAACAAAACAGAAGGTATTACTTCCATAAAACTTGATATGTCTAAAGCTTATGATAAACTGGAATGGTCCTTTCTTGAGAATGTTTTAACCAAAATAGGGCTTTCTTATCACTGTATCAAGTTAATAGCTCAGTGTGTTTCTTTTGTGTCTTACTCTATCCTCCTCAATGGTATCCTTACTGTCCTTTTCAAACCAGAGAGAGGATTAAGACATGGAGATCCTTTATCTCCTTACCTTTATATAATTTGTTCTGAGGCTCTATCTTCCTATATAGATGCCCTCTGGTTGAAGGCATAAAAGTGTGTAAAGATGCTCCTGCTATGAAACATCTTTTGTTTGCATGATGATTCCCTATTTTTTTCTGAAGCTACTGTTAAGGACTTTCAAACTATTAAAGAGTACCTCCAAAAGTACTGCTTGGCCTCTGGCCAAGAAATCAATTTTGACAAGTCTGGCATTCTCTTTAGTAGGAAAATTCATGACCACAAGAAAAATCAACTAGATAATATTCTTGATATTCAGAACAGGGATTTAAGAGAAAAATATCTCGGCACTCATACTGTGTTCCAAGCCTCTAAAATTCAAACCCATATGGGTATTCTCCAAGCTATTGATGTCAGGATTTCTGTCTGGCTCCATAAGCTCCTGTCTCAAGCTGCTAGATTTACTATAATTAAACATATTGGGACTTGTCAAGTAAATATTCTTTTTGTGCATCCTTACTTTTTGAAGTTAATTATGCTGAAGAATTTGAAGCCAGAGCTATTTGGGCAGTCTGTGTTGTTCTGGCCCTCTCCTGATCCCAGAGCTATTTGGACTTGTCAATTATACTGATGAAGGGGTTACAAGAGGTTTGCGTTTGAATGTGGCGAAGACTGTGTTGTTCTGGCCCTCTCCTGATCCCAAAGCTATGGCTACATGTGTTTTTCCTCCTAATATTAGTAGGCCTTCTAAAAAAGTGAAACTTCTGGGTGGTCCAGTCAATCTTGATGCTCAATTCAACAAGGATTTGTTGGTCAGTAGAGTATGCAAGACTATGGCCCTTATCGATGCTGTAGATAAGCTAGGAGACCCTCAAGGTGAATTGTTGTTGTTTAGAAATTGCACGAGTGTTTCGAGGCTTTACTTCGCTTTACGTACCACCAAGCCATAATTTTTGTTAGAGGCTCAAGATTTGTTCGACACGCGGTTGTTTCAATTTCTGAGACACATCATTAGAGGGGATGGACCTGTTATAGGCTTCTTCAACAGAGACTATCTACTTTGTCGTTCAAGCATGGTGGCTTGGGTGTCTACACTTTACAAGACACCCAACATTATTGTTATCTTGCCTCTTGTTTGCAGACCCTGGATTTGCAGTCTATCATTTTGAGGGATACCGGTATCAGTGGTAGTAGTTCTTCCTTCAGCAAGCTATGGACTCCTTCAACTCTCTGTGTGGGATTGTTCCTCCTATATGCATTAGTAGTTTTGCCACCTATTCTATGAACTCCTTGGCAACTATCTACTTTGATGCTATTAAAAAGAACATTCCCGCCAATTATGTTATGACGGAGCGTGATTCGGTGCTATGGCAATGTAATCAAACAAAACATGTGTGGGATTTTCTGATGGAAATTCCAATTGTGAGACTCAATCAACATATTGGAGCCAGGCAATTCAGTGCAGTGCTCAAGTATAGATTTGAGATCCCTCTATTCGAGATGGATGGTGCCTGCCCGTTCTGCAAAAGGGATATGGATCCTTTTGGAGATCATGCCTTGCATGTGCGAATGAAGTGGGTCTAAAGTTTATACACGATTTGTTGCGCGATACTATTGCTGACATGTGTTATCGAGCGGGTATTCCGGCTAGGAAAGAGGTCGATTTGGGTCTTCTTTCCAACAACGTCACTGATTTGAGACCAGCTGATATACTCGTGTTTAACTGGGAGAATGGGCGTGACATGTGTTTTGATGTGACTGGAGTTTCACCCTTCACTGGAGGCGGGGTTCGCACCTTTTCACCGGGGATCGCTATCAAGAATGTTGTTTCTAAGAAAAATGCCAAGTATTTGAAGAAGTGTACGACATAAGGTTATGGTTTTGGGGCACTTGCTTTCACCACCTTAGGAGAGCTTGGAGACGATACCACGGTTTTTTTTAAGCGCTTGCGTAACTACATTGTTAGTTATGATGCCAATGTACGTGTTGGAGATTTTCTCTTTCATCGATTAGGAGTGGTCATTCAAAAAGGGGTTGGAGCTCATCTTGTTGCTCGACTTCCGACAATTTTTTTACCAGATGATAGTCCTTCTGAATTTTAATTTTTAATTTATTAAAAAAAAATTGCTTGAAAGTGAACCTTGTCATCAGGGGTAGTAACACCTAATTGGATCGAATTCATTCAGTTAGGTCGCGTTTGGCACCTTTGTTAACCGTCAAAACGTGTTTGTCTTGTTTTTATTCTAAATTTGGATAAAAATAACATAACCTTCCTCAACAGGCCAAAAAAAGCAAGGTTTCACTATTCCCCAAATATTTAGGATGCCATTATCCTAACCTGGAATAGTCAGTTATTTTGTCTTTAAAATATATAATTATCCTAATATTTTTTCACTTGACCTATTTTCACGTTTATTTTTTAATTTTACTATATTTTCTCTTTAAAAACTTATTTTATAATAAAATTAATAATGGGTAAATCAACTGTTTAATAGTAAAATTAATTCTTAGACAAACAAAATATAATGTACACCCTAGCGGGATTTGATGGAAAAACAAACAACATCTATGCTAAATTACTTTTTAATTTACTATATTTTTTCTTTAAAAACTTATTTTATAATAAAATTAAGAATGGGTAAATCAACTTTTTAATAGTAAAATTAATTCTTACACAAACAAAATATAACGCACCCAAACCGGATTTGATGGAAAAACAAACAACATCTTTGCTAAATTAATTTGTGATAATCCTAACTAAGCAAGATAAAACTCTAACCCAGTTAAGTTTTAGGTTGTGAAAGGTGCCAAACACGGCCTTAAGATACAAGGTCAAAGGTCAAGTACCAAAACACAAAACTGAACGGACGGACGGAATACCCAAACTCAAAAGAGAAATAGTAGTAGTAAGTAAAGCAGTGAGATGAGATGAGTAGGTAGGTGAAGGAAGCAGTCATGGAGTTCAGAGCAAGGGATTACATTGTCGACCAAACAACTCAGTCATTACATCGCGTTCGAGCAGAATTTCATCCTCTCGCTACCCGCCCTTCGTTCAATCAGGTTTTATAAATATTTAGATGGCAAAATAAATTTAATTGAAATTAATTGGAATACATTTTACTCTGGTTAGGTCTAGCCTATAAACGGAACTGCGTAATCAATTTTTTGTTTGTTTTGTGATAGGTAGATGCTGTGATTAAAGAGAATATCGAGTTTTATGATCCATTGAGAAGCTCTATTGGAGGAAATGCAGAAGAATTTGTTAGGGATGAAGAGGGCGTTCATGATATTGATGATGCAAGAGGGATCTCAAGCAAAGACGAACTTCAATTGTCGGCTAAAGAATGGTCTTCTTTCAAGAGATCCTTGGCACAACGATTTTCAGTCTTAAAGATGGTCTCTATTTCGTCAGTAAGTTTGTTATGGATTCATTGATTTGGTGTGATTCCTAAGCTTATTTAAGAATTAGGTATTTTTCTTGCTCGATGCATTTGGAAACTCATACTTGATCACCAAAGTATTGTCTAAGGCTTCTACATTGACTTTTAGGTTTGAGTAAATACTTTTATTCTATGAATTGGTAGCGGAAGAATGAGTATCCTTGTAGTAGTAATTTCATACTTTAATGGCCTTTTTATGCTTTAAGTAGTTTCTCCATGATGCCCATGTTGTCGTGCAACTTCTATTTGGTAGTACTTGCTTTTCTAATGAGAGAAAACATGATATGTAGTCTGTATATCTCTTTCAAATGCAACTGAAACTACAGTATCCTTGCCCCTTCTTAGTTTGCTGTCACAGTTAAATTACTTTATGTTTTCATTCAGGACATCAAAATGATGTACTCCCTCTGTCCTAGTTTACTTGCCAAAATAAGATTTTGCAAAAACTTGAAAGAAATCCAAATTACTTCCACATACACCATCAATCTTCCAAATTACTTGTTTAAACTAGGACGGAGAGAGTATTAAACTAAAGTACAAATGTTTGATTTAAATTAAAAAGTAAGGTTGTAATCCCCTTTCCCGTCAAATGAAAACATGTTTGTGTTTTCTGGTTTAGTTTAGAACCCTGTAAATAAGTGTTTTAACATATGACAATTAAATAGAACAGTTGGTGTCGCTGTTATCTGCTGTAATAGTATGTCTTTTTTTTTTTTTTTGCAGATGCATGATGTAATAGTAAAAGATGTCAAGGGTATGTTAAATTTGGTGTTTCTATATTTTTCCTTTCCTTCCCGTGTATGTATCTCTCAGTATCCTTTTCAGAGTTTACTTATTTGATTAGGGATCTTGCAGTTCATGAGAAACCATCAACAAGCCTGCATCTAGATGAATTGAATGATCCTGAAAAGTTTGCTGAGAATGATGTCAAAGTCATTACACGGCAAGAGTATGTATCCCGATTGCGTGAACTGAAAGATGAAATTCGTCGCGCATGGCAGGCTGATGAGCGCGTAACATCCCTGAAGCTATCTATCAAGGTTAGGCTTTTGTTTTCCCTATCTTTTATGATCATTTTTCCAGTCAGATTCAATTTTGGTTGAGCATAGGTATTATGTGATTTGAGTGGATTGGAAGATAATGGTATCTACTTCCGTTGTCTGTCATTCAACAAAGACAACAAACACGACAATGGTGAGGTGACCTTTACCGGCACTCATCAGGTATGTGAACATAGTTGCTTTGAACATGGTTTAGGTAACAGCAGCAAAGTGTTCTTGCCCATAAACCGTTCATTAAGTAGCACATGGTCAATTTATGAAATTAGGATTTGAGTCTGTTAAGTAGAAATAACCACATTAAGCTAATCACTTTCTTTAAAATTTATTTTTTAATAAACTAACAGGTAAAGGGGTACTTCACTAAAACATGTGTACATAATTTCAAAGAATATCTCCATTTTGTGAAAAGATTAGGTGTTCTCGATGCCATTCTGTATGTGCAGCACTTATGAACCCTAAGACCAAACTTATTTCTTCGAGGATTACATGGAAAGCTACGAGAAATAGTTTGAACTTTCAAATCTTGATGACAACCACGAAATCCTTACTTGTAACGTACATTGGAAGATCTTGATTCAAAGTTTAGGTCACTCGAATATGAGTCAAATTCATTTGTTATGCAGGTTGCTAGACTTCTGATGGACACATCTGTTTCACAATTCTATCCTGCCCTTTTTGTTTTAGTTACGGAAATACTGGATATGGTTGGAGACATGGTGTGGGAGCGCATTAAAAGGAGGGCGGAATTTTCGGATGATGGAACTATAATATGTTGTTTGCAAGGTGTAGCTTTTGTTTAAGTGTTGCAGTAAAAGGCATGCATTTCTTGTGTAATTGTTCTAAATTTAGTTTAGAAGAGCTAAAGGTGGAGGAAAACTTGATTTGGTTTGTGACACACCATGTTACAGACTCTTCTTATGCCTATCCTTAATTGCGATCCAAATGGTAGTTAATGTTGGCTTGAACTGTAGCTACACTATTATTAACCTGATTCCAGTGTTTTATTCCAACCCTTGTCAATCAATCAAAAAAAGAAAAAAAAAATGTAACTAGAAAAGTTTGTTTGCCATGTGCTAAAAATTAGAAACTTACCATAGTTTCAAATATATAATCGGTGGCAAGTGACAGTTTCTTATTTTTAACATTTGTGCCTTTTCTTTGTCCGCAGATAACTTTGTTTCCAGTGATATTCGTTCTGAAGCTAAGGAAACCTGTTATAACTGGTTTTGCAAAATTGGTTCCATCCGCGAGCTTCTTCCACGCATGTGAACTTCTTAACTCATCCTAGTTGGTTCCATGTAATGCATCTTTCATTTGAAGTTTTTCCTACTAATTACAGGCTTTGATGACGGGATGGCTTGTGAAACATTTGATTTGGTCATAAAAATGAGTTGCTTGTGCAAATCCATCTGAGTGAAAATTTGTTCACTTTCTAATCTAACTAAAACATCAATCTTATGGGGACACATTACTTTTAAGCCTAGTTATTCTATTCTATTGACACTTTGTACAGAAGTTAGATGAGTTTATTTCAGAGACGCACTCCTTCAGTTTGTCTAAATAATTTGTTCTGGGGAATGACTGTTGAGTTTTTAGATTTTTTTGTTTTGATTGGCTAAAGCCTAAAGGTTTAAAGCAGTTTGCATGAGACGAAGTAGTAGTACTAGTAATGTACTGAGGATGTTGCTATTTCTAAATCAATGAGGTCTCTCAGCAGCAGTAAACTTATTGTGGTTAGGTGCCCGAAACAATTTATGCTTGAAAGGGAATGACCGCTGATTTGGTTGGTAGGCGTGAGCTTATTTAGTGTGTGCCTGTTTGGGATTTAAATCATGATATCATCTTGTGAAGGTCTTCTGATATGGGCAACAAAGAAAAACATGTTGGACTCCCCATCTTGACTCAAGAGCGAAATGGCTGAATTACCACTTTTTACAAGTGGGTCTGCATTCTTGTTTTGCATTTGAGAGTGTAGAGTTCAAGGAATATGCCAACTCAAAAAACCTGTTATATTTGGCTTTAAACTGCTGGATGTATACTAAACTTTGGACAGCACATTTTCCTTAATTGTTCTCTTTTTTGTTAGTTTCTTCACTTGTTCTTTAAAAAGCACTTATCAATGCAGCACACTGGGTTCTCTCTACTTCTTTTAGAAACGAGTCTGACTTGGTATGCCACTTGCTATGCCCCTTCAGTTATTTGGAGCTGGCGATACTGCACTGTTGGCGTTTCCAGCGTGACCAACCGTGGCAGAATCTTGAACGCCTGGTCATGATGACGAGGGGAATAGCGGATCCTCTGGCATCTGCATATTGTCGCCTATATATAGCTCGCTGTGCTCAAAAATTGCTTCCAAGTGATAAAGGTACACATTCAAGATACACATTGGTTAGGGTGACTCCTGCTTTTGGTAAAAGATGGTCAGACAGTTTTTCAGTCATCAGATTTTCACCATCTCTTTATAAACTACTAGTCTACTGCACCCTTGTTCCCGTCCATGGTTGCCTCCAGAGCTTTATGCTTATACATGCATACATACCATATTTTGTCCTACGTAAAGAAGATAAATGCTGCATTTGGGATCTAGTGAATATTCATGTGATGCAAATATAAAAATGTGTCAATTTCGTGGGATCATAGTAGGATTTTTATTTTAGCTTTTGGTTTGTGCTATTGAAGAACTGATAGGTTTCGGTTAGCAAGTAAGTCGACATTTAATTGATAATTCTGGCGAAACAAAGAAGTTATTATGAGATACTATATGTGATAATTGCGAAAAGTGTCAAGAAAGAATACAGTTCACATTTAATAATTTCATAAGATTTTTTGTAGAACCTATCATTTGGGTAGCTTTTGTGAAATTAAGCCTAAAGCTGTGAGTCTGTGACCAATGATTTTTACTTCACTTGCAATTTTCCAAAGCATGTTTTTCTTCTTTGATCTCATCCTTTTGGTGATTTACCTTAGTTGTTTTAGCATTCAAAAGAACATTAGGTTGAAAGAAGAAACAACATATGTCTTCAAGCCCCTTAAGTTTTCAATAGACTTTTTTATATATACAGTATTATGAGATATTTTGTTTTAATGAAACATCTGCGTCTCTCTGCCTTGTCAATCTTTCCACCATATTGAAGTTTTGAGTACTCACTATTGTCCCCTTAAAAAGCAGTAATTTGATTTGCCTTCTCGCACTTCAGATGGTCGTGGCCCTATTTGTAATTATAAATGTTGATTTTTCTTTATTTGGGCTGAGTTTTTGCTAGGATACCTCATCACTTGCATTAGCGACATCAATCTTGTATTGACCCGTATTGTTTCGGAGAAAGAACCCACACCCAGTAATTCTCTGGAAAACAAAAATTTGCTCATCAACCTGGTGGAACCTACCATTGAGTGGATTACGAGATGCATTCTTAAGGATGCTCATCAGGTCAGCAATGTGTTTAGCATTTTATCTTCGTCAGTTCGTCCTGCTATGTCTATTTATCTTGCTTATCATATATGGGTTAGTGTGTACGTTTATTTCTGCTTCATCTTTGGATGTCTTTCAAACATAGTGGGAACTTATTTGTACGAAACAATTTGCTGGTCTCCTGCTTTAAGTTGACATGCAATGTATCTTCATGGGTTATGCATTCTTCTAGAGACTTGGAGGATTGTAATCCCCCACTCATATCATTCCAAAGCAAGATTCCCTTTTATTTTTCAACCCTCTAGTGAAGAAAGTGGGCATGAACTGTTACTTTTCTGGTTACTGTCTGCTAGTACATTTGCCTTCAAACTACCGACTCTTTTCTGAAATTTATTTTATATTTAGAAGAAGCAGGCTTATAATATACTGAAGGAGCTTGGGGTAGTTAGGAACATAAAGAAGATGATTGGTAATGTCCCTTGTACCTCAATTGTGCTTCATTATATCCTCAAGGAACTTCCTGTGGAGAGCGTTTGCTCCCATGCGGTAGAGATCGTGAAGCTTATCGAGTCCAACAAGGATATTTCGCTTGATCAGGTAAGCGTCCGCTTCATGTAAGTCATGGGTATCTATGCCCCTTATGTACTGATACTGGTGGGGAACAAAATTAATAAGACGTATACTTCATTTTAGTCAGTTTTTTATTTTTCACTTTGCAGTATATGAACTACAGGTTACTTGGTTTAAGGCTCTGCGAGAAGAGGCCTCCAATCGATTTTGTCAGTGCAGTACTGGGTAATGTTTTTCAGGTATGCGGCCGCTTCCCTTCAATCGCTGATACATGGTGTTCCAAGTAAATAAGCAATTTAAAAGAGAAAATAAAGAATCAAGAAGCATTGTTTCTGTATTTCACCTCCTTATAAGATTTTGACTGAGTGCCCGACCTTTTTTCTCTTCATTAATACAATATTCATTAGCAATTTAATTTTGTTAATCTTTTCCGATGTCTAGGTGTGCAAATGCCTCGACGCATGCACAACTTTACAAATGCCCGTTTTTACTGTAAGTTGTGCACTGAGTGGGTAATAGTAGCCACCTGGAGGCTGTATGCTATAGTTTCTGCATGTCTGTCTAAAGGGCTTCAATTATGGCCCATGCAAATAAAAGTAACATGTCCTTTTTGCCACGGATTTCTGAGTCTATGTCACAGCATCATTGGGAACTCCCGTTACGTGCTTCCTCCTTGGCATTACTTAACCAGTTCAATATTAGAACGATACTCCTTCATGTGAGGTGCCTTGCATTTCTCATGTACTGGACTATTCTCTAGTCTATGTGACTCTGATAAAGAAGTTATTTTTACTTCTGACCGGTAGCCTGTTCCTGAATCATCTGAATGCTTAATAAGTAGCTCCAATTTAGTAACATGAAAGGTTGACTACTTGTGAGCATCTACTAATCACTGTTTCTGAACTTTTCTCTTTGGATGTTAGGATCGTAATTGGATAGATCTGATGATATGTGTATATAATCCATGTATTTTTATTGTTCTGGTTGCTTCTATTATAGGTGTCAACTCTATCCAGCAGCCTTGATCAGTACTTGAAGGTTGTGGATGGTTACATAGATCTCGTCTTTCAGCACCAGATGGTAATTATCAACTTCTCTTGATTTTAAAGCATCCTTTCCATTTTGAAATTTACGTCCTACAAATTTGCCGCTTCTTTGCTTTCCCTTTGGTTAATCACACTCGGCATTTCCTGAAACAAAATACCCCTGTAATTTCCATGTAGCAAAAGTATTGAATCCCTTTGGTTGCATCCCTAACTGTACTACCAAATCAACTAAACCCCATCCCTGCTTCTTCAAATTTGTCACTTTGTACCCCTATTGCATTCAGAAATTTGTAAATTGACTTGTCGAGTTCAGCATTGATGGCATGTCCTCCCTAATAGTTGTCTTTTTCTTTTTTTTTGAAATTGTTTCAGGATAATTTTTTAGCCATCATCTTAGATGGTATTTTCATTCGAGCAGCCAATCAGGTTGTTGTGGAAAGTGAACTGAGCAGTCTGCAGTCCATTTTCGTAAAACTTCTTGCTCATGTCAAGAAACTGGAAGATGCATTTGCTCTGGTAAGCTTGTTCTTGAGCCAATATGAGCTATTTAGATGCTTGTATGCTCTCTATGTAGACTTTGAGCAGTGTTGATTCTGCATCTATTTTAATGTATCATTCATCTCTCCAAGGTCTTATTGTATGAATTAAGATAACCTTGGTACGTAGTAATTAGACGATCGCATGAAATCAGAGCAACATCTTTCACTTGTACTGCTCTTTGTCATTTATCAGGGATCGTATATGTCATCTCTCAACTGTGTCACCATCATTTGCGGTTTGATTTAATATCGTGTTTCGATATGAAAATATGTTAGTAATTCTGGATAGATGCTAGCAAAAGATGTGTTGCTAGTCCCTGACTAGACCAATAGATCTATTTGAGTTACAGGGTGCTATTTTGTATGATAAGAGTAGGATTATATTTTATTTTCGTGCAATAATCTAATATGGCTACAATGATTACTATGTAGAATCACTTTGTTGAGATCGTAGATGTTGTGATGCACGGGGGTTCAAGAGATGTTGTCTATATGCATATCCTTGGTAAAGCAATAAAGTAAGTTGATGCTACTATGTGTTACTTTTTAACTTTAACCTGTAAAGATTGCATATATTTAGTCTTTACATGGGTTCTCAGTCTTCACTGAACTTGGAAGTCGCTGAAATAATCTTTGACAAAAAGACTGAAATGATTTAAGTTGATTAACTTAATGAAAATAAAAGCGGTTGGCCATTGATCTGTTTCACATGCTATTTGTCTGTATATTTAAGCCTCTACAGACAAATTGCATAAACATAATTTATTCTGAGTTACAGAAATTCCATCTAAGCAGTTAACTTTGATTGTCATCTATTCAACAGGTGTGGTTAGTTGGTTATCTTTAAGTTGAATGATAATTCAATAAACAAAATCTTGAAAGCTTTTGGGTGTAGAGTAGTGTCGCATGCTATCTTCTTGAAATTTGATTTTTCAAACCAAATTTTTAAGCCCTATTTGTTCCTGTTTTTCCTCTGTGACTGAAAGTGTTTCATTTCCAATATTTGTTCCTGATTTTATTGGGCAGGAGCGGTAATATTCATGATCCAGCAACCATACGGGTACTTTTTGAATTTTCTCAGACTCTTCACCAAGGTTTAGATTTTGCAAACATCAAAGACGATCAGCAGCAACAGTCAGCTCATCTCATTTCTCGTTTTATCCAGATGGTAATGTTCTTATAAGTATATGTACGTTGCTGTTCAGATTGTGAGTTTTTGTAACTATTATTTAGCATGACTTGGCAGTTTCAATGAGTGTGTCACAAACGCTAGCTATTGTTCAGGTCGATTATGGGACAGCATTGGAACGCCATTTAGAATTTTTAGTTGAATGTCGTGGAGCTTTTGGTAGGATCAATGAGCTTAAGGTATGTCTTAGTTGTATGTGGATTTAGTTAAATGAACTACTTGTCTTTATCATTTTTGATTTGAATAAAAATTGTTGTATGTTACCTTTTCATTTTTGGACCTTTTGTTGATCCTGTAATATAACTCTACAGTGATTGATATTCACTGGCAGGAAACTCTTGTCCATGCAAGCAATAATTTAGCGATAAAAGCTATCAAAGGTTCTAACAAACTTGTCAGTTTCATCAAGTCCTGCATTTCATTTAGTGAAGTTACAATACCGTCAGTGTCAGCTAGCGTCAAGCAGATAAATCTATATCTTGAGACAGCAGAGGTGACATTTTCACCTTTCTTCAAGTTCTGCCTGCAAAATTCTAAAAGATCATTTACCAATATCCTTTTCCAAAATTGCAGGTTGCTCTGCTAGGCGGCTTATTTTCTCATACAGATGGACTTGTTGATTCGGCAATCAGTTGTTTCCAAAGTTTAGACCTAACTGATGGTGAGCCTCCTTACATATTCTAGTGATATAATCGCGCATTAGTTGCTTGCCACTTGCTAACTCTGGATATAGATCTGAAATAACTTGTTCCCAGATGGATCATTAAAAGATATTGAGAATTTAGCTATAAGATGTTTTCCATCATGTAATGATTTGTGTTTAGGCGAGGCACCAGCTTAAACGACCCACGATTGAAGAACAGGAGCACCTAAGGCATCACCTTTGCACAAAGGGCTAATTTTTTTCTTTTTTCTTAAAATCTGCATATACTATAGTGACGGTTACTGATTTCCTGCATCTATATGTGAACATGTATGAAATAAACGGCACACGGTGATGAAAATAAACAAACAAAGAAACAAGCAAGCAATGCAAGAAAATAAAAAACCTGAGGTCTCCGATGGTCGCATTATTGGTGCCCCAAAATTTCTCGAACCCCCCCTGTTCGAGTGCCTTTCACGAGGAACGGCCACCCTGTACATCGTGCTTGCCTTTGACACCATAGCTTTGAACTGCACTGATGATTTACAATTTGCAACCGTACTTTCTGTTTGTCTTTTCTAGTACTTGGAATTTATTAATTGCTGGATTTTGAAGGATCCATCTACCTCACTTATATTACCAATTTTAAGGAAATGTTTTGGAGCAGGGTATCCGAAGCACTGCTGTTCCCTTAAGATGAATATTAGTAAAAACTGAAAACCTCTATTTTGCTATTTACATAGCATTTCTTGGAAATAATGTTGTTCCCTTTAGTTTAGATGCTATGGACTTCACCGACGTGTTTCTTTGTACCTTTATTTTGCAAAGCTAATCTTAAAGATTATGTCTTCTATCTTCTGCTTATAATGTTCCAGACACGGACCTAATTCACTGTTTGCTCACTACTGACTTGGTTTATATATTTGTGTAGGGTCGCCGACTGAAATGGATGGGGCTCTTTCCATAGTGCAGAAACTTTGCAGCCTCCTGATCATAATTCCAGGTATATCCAAAGATTCAAGAAGTTTTTCTACCTTTTTTGCGGAACTGATAGCGGTGAAAAAACAAAAATTTGAGAATTCTATCTAGTCGCACCATTTTGGACATCAATCAGTCATATTTATGCTGTTTTCTTTTGAAGGAGATATCGGACACGGAGTTGCTTACTATCCGAGAAGCATACTGTCGCTAATTAATTCAAAGCAGTGGTAATCCTTTTAAGCAACCACTGCCTCCAGATGGTCTATTTATGTTTTATTGCTTCTGTAACTTGTGGCACATTCGTGCAGGATAACACCAAAGTTGAGGACAAGAGCTTTCTGCGCAATAGTTTCTTTATCTGCTACACTTTCTCAAAATAAGCTCCCTTACCATGTGAACAATAAAGAGGTGTGTTTTGTCTTTCACCAAAAATCTAGCACATCCGTTACTTGATTTCTTCTACTCTTCGCGTTGTCTTATTTCGAATTTCCAGATCATGAGCAATGACAAACTATATTTTGGAGATCCGAGTTATTACCAAGAATTTATATCCGTTGCGACCTCAGTTGTTAAAAACATAGTCAATGATGTCAAACAAGAACGACACGGGGTAAGTATATAAATTGGTCATATGGATATAAAAAAAACGTCGTATTTGGTAATATTTTGAGTTTTTTCTTTTAACCCATAACTGTTACACGTAGATTACTCGAGGAAGTACAGCGCTAGAAGCTTGCAACTGCATCTTAACAGCTTTCAAGGTAAGCTTGCAACTGCATCTCTGAAAACTATTAAAAAAAAAATACAAAAACAGCATTTTGGTATCGTTATTTTGCTATCAGATGAGAGGTAATTTAAACCAATAAAAGTTGGTGATTTTTTATTTTGTATTTTTTTGGTTTTTGATAGGCAAGTAATGAAATATCACAAATCTGCTCCCAACTGATTGAGATTGCCAAGTCATGCTTGAATGCAAATGATAAATATCTGCGCTCGACAGTGAACTTAATGCGTAAAAGCCCAAGTAGTTCAACTAGTTCACTCATGATAACTGGTTAAGAGACATCGGTTTGCTTATGAGAAGCATGCATTCAGGATACGAAGAAGAGGATTTGTATATTAAAAGGGAACACTTGATATTACAAATAATACTGTGTTTAATTGCAATTTAATGTTGTATACTAGTGTGTTTCACCTTTATTTCCTTTTCATCTTTTTGGGCCCTGTTGGGTCAATAAATGTAGAAAAAAGAAGGCCCCCTTCAATTAGATTATTGTTTTCATGTAGTTACCAGTATCAAGTTGAACTTCATTTCATGATTCTGCCTCATGGCTTACTCTTTTCTTTTCCTTTGAAGGTTGATTGACTAGCAATTCAGCATCTTCCATGCTTTTGACCAGTCTGTAAATAAAGTTAGCAACTCGTCTTTTTCTTTTTTTGACAAAAGATAGACATTTAACACAACTCTTTTTCTTTTCTTCAACATGTAAGAAAGAATATCTTTTGAATAGTTAACAACAATTTGCAAGTTCAAACCGTGACTTGTCTCAGTATACAAAATAGGACTCAAATTATACAAAAAAGCAAATTGAAGGGGAAAAAAAAAGTGGCAAGAGGTATTGGCCTTCATCCCTTTTCATCAAAAAAACCTGTTCTCATTGCTCTGAACTCCACATGTAACTGGAGCCGTTGCTCTCAATTTTTTTATGTACCATATTCCTGCTCCAATTCCTATGGCCCCGGCAAACGAAACCCCGGTAGCTGTCACTGCAAAATTTAAGTTATGGGAGAAGTTTGAGTTACTCATTGCCCAAATTTCTAGATTTCCTTGCAATTTCTTAAAAACATAAGATTGGTCTTATTGTTGGTTTACCTGCTATGACTTTAATACTTCTATGGTGCTGATAGTCTTGATGATCTGCAAAAGAATATTACAGTTTTTCGTTAGAGAAGTTGCGGATGCATGATATTGTAGTTCGAAAGCGAAAAATGTAGTTACCTGTACAGTAAGTTGTTACATTTCCTTTCTCGCATAAACAAGTAAAATTTTGAGATCGAGTATCAAAACCACATGTTCCCCCTCCATTCGAGTACTCTTGACACTGAAGACAACTTGTTGTGATCGGGATATCATAATTTATCCGAATTCCGTATTCAGGTACTTGATCATAAGGTTGAAGAGCACCAACATTTCTCCAATATACGCTAGTATATGATGTACAGTACTGCAACATCAACCTGTTATAGAAAAGCAGCAAAAATATTGGTATCCGTTGCAAAATTTATCATGAAAATGTATGCAAGAATAGAAATATACATACCTTAGAGATTCAGTAGCCTTAGGATAATAAGAACAACAAGGAACCCTCCCACCCAAACCGAAAGGACAGTCGGGTAAATGTCGACAAAGATAACTAGCACTGTCACAAGACGAATCACATTTATCTGGAAATCGCTCACAAAAACTTGGTTTTGGAGAAACAATGACCTTTTCTTCACTGCAGTTGAAGAACAGATAGTTGTTTTGAGTAGAAAGAGTTAAATGTGTGCTTGTATCAAGACTAAAAGGTCTAGTAGGGCGAAAATCATGGCCGTCGTTGCATTTCCACATGAAAGGATCAGAAACTAGGATGTGCGAATCGGAATAACTTATATTAACCACAGGATATCTGCCAGAGGGTGTTCTTAACTCAAGTTTTCCTGAATCAGAACATGAAAAAATGTGTCTGAAATAAGGACTTCCACATCCAGCATCAATACTGAATGGGTATTCGATTGGGACATCACCGCAAGAAGTCCTACACAAAGATGATTGAGAAGAAATGAAACTAGGGAAAGCTATGTTAAGAATAAGAAACATAGTGATAAAAGAAGTACTTGATATGGGTTTGGTGGTAAACAGTGAAGCCATTGGAGGAAGTTTCAGGGTTCATGAAGAGTGGTTTGTGAAGAGAATTTGTATCTATATATCTAAAGATTAAAGAGAATATAGACAAAGAATAATCAGTAATGTTCAGATTATCACCAAAGTGAAGATAGTAGAGAGTGCGACAGAGACAAAAGTGGGAATCTATACTAGTTTAAGTTTTCTTTCTTTTGCTTTTCTTCTTTTCATACATTTGTTTAGAGTTTTGAGAAGAACACAGAAAGAAAAAAGGACAAACGACCGACAACCGACTAGCTGAATGCATCGACACTGTACTTCAGCTGGTGATGCAATCCCCGGAATACCACTTTAACTACTAGTTGGTTGGACCAACTAATTGATACAAGGGTTGACTGAATCCTACTCTCGACTTTGGAATATCAAACTCCAAGAGATTATCCTGCAGTTGAAGCCCACCGATAACTATCGAAGTCCTTGCCTTCAAACCTCCATCAATGAACCCCAAACACAACACATTGTCATTAACATACTTCAAAGAACTCTTTGCCCCAACCACACGCCAAACTACATTGTTGGTCAATACAAGATTGACTTGTGGCACAACAAGTCCTTCTGGATAGCTAGTAACCATGGTAGAAGAATTAAAACAAGCACCGAAAGGTTTAACCGAAGCAGCGCGAGTGATATTCATGGCTTTCGCCCTCTTAACGTAAAGACTAGTGAAAGCCTTGTATATTGATGTCTCCATAGCGGTATAGGGAAGCAGAGTGCTGAATTTCGTTCCGCCAACTCCATTTTTTCTGTTAATCGATAACATTTTTTTGTGTATTGCGACATTTTCACCATCTATCTGGATTGATTTGACGCCAATGTAATAATCAGTAGAATAGTCTTGATTGTATGGGTTACTGATGAGTGGGGTGTAAATGAAAGAAGGCCTCAACGTTTCGTGAATGTAATGTCCGCCGCCAAAGTAGACGTTGCCAAATTGAAAATCTAAAGCGAATTTCCGAGAAAAATGAAATGCAGCTGAAAATTGTGAAACCAAGGAAAGTCCTGAACGCCCAAGACCGGCCATCCCATTAACACCCTTGGCAAGTCCATTTAGACTAGTTGTTCCGCATCCGAAAGCAAACCGACGAGCCGTAACATTTTCGCCTCGGATCCAGAGATAAGGTCGTTGACCAGGCTCATAACCTGATTGCAGAGTCACATCATCTGAACCTAGCTGACCGCTGCTAGTTGACCGAGTTACTGTGTTGGTTGAGGAAATACTACATGTTTTGTTACAGCATTGCGGAATTTGAACGGTGTTGCTGCTGGCTAGCAAGCATTGAGGTGACTTACAATCCACCGGTTGATATGACGATGTTTGTTGCTTTTGACCACAATGGATCCAGGGGAGTTTACCGCCTAGATCGAGAACTAGTCTTATGGGAACTTTGGGAGTTGCTAAACTGATTTCCGTAACATATTGGTGAGTGGATGGATCTTTATGAAATGGAAGGACTACTCCTCGAGGTCGTGATGAAGAAAAAGGCTGAGCATCAGAGTGTGAAAGTAAAAAAGAGATGAGAAGAAAATAAGTGAAAGAATAAGAAGCCATGAGATTTAGAAAATGATCGGAATGCAAGAGTTTATCTAGTAACCTTAAGTAGACTGCATGTATACTTATCTACTTAGTTGTCACGAAGACTTTTTAATACAATAGAATATGAAGGCCAGTTGCCACATGCGTGATGCCTTAATTAGTGCGGTCGTGTTCCCCTGGTTTCCTAGATCTTTCAAAGTTCTGTTCCAAAGGGGTTCGCGGATCAGTACAACGGTAATACCATTTAATCAATTTCAGTTCTTAAAGACTTGATCAATTTCAGTTCTCAACGTCGTCCTGGTCCGGACTAAAACACCCGGTGAAATTTGGGAATCTTTAGTTTCATATTTTGGAATACTTACACTTTTCGTAGGAACGTAGAGTTTTATATGAAAAACATGGCACCAAAATCTTAGTTTCAAATTTATCGGCGCTTAGATTTTTTAGATCATGATAATGTCTTTCTAACCATGTTAGCAGATCCTTGATCAATTTCAAATTTTATGTCCGTAATATATATGTCGATCATTTTGCACATTTTGCATATGTTAAAGTGTAGTAGATATAAAAAGAACAACAACAAATTTTGCACATTACTAAATTCAGAAATTCTTCTTGGCCATTGACCGAAACTGAGAATCTCGTCCGAGATTGACTACACTTGTAGGATTTTGCAGCTTTTGCCATGGAGGGTTAAGTTTCTAATTTTTTCGGAGTTTTTTTATAATGGAGCCGAAATTAAACTTATTGTTGGAGATAACATGTCAGTTCAGCGATGGTATTACTCATCTGATTGTAGGGCTCTCGCTGGCCCTGAGAAATTAATGCTCTGAAGTTTAACTCTGTAATGATTTTCCTATACTCTTCTCATATAAGACTTTTTCTTTCTTTTCCAATAAAAGACCACAAATAATATTTTTTCTATTTAACCGTTGAACCATCTCCATGAATTAAGAATATAACGAGTGTTATAGTTTATTACATGCTTATTCTATTAGTTTTCATATAATTACTCTATGATTTTAGTTGTATTTGAGTATTGCAGGAATATTCATGATAAACAGACAAAGGACGAAGAAAATTGACTTACTTTAGACTTAAAGGGGGCGCAGTTGAGAAAGTAGAAGAAGCCCAATTGAAGACCAAATTAACTAAGGAGTGAAGTGATTTTAGCAATGAGCACAATTGATGGACGAAAAAGCCTATAGTTCAAGTACCAAAAACCGTTAATTGCGAAAAAAAAAGTGTTGTTGTGCATCTGAAAAGTCCTAATATCCTCAATTCACTCAAGAGGATTTTTCTTTTAATTGTTCATATTAAAATCTTTAATCCATTATTGCATATGAAGAACACCATGCTTGAGATTGTATGATCCCTTCTTCTTCTTTTTTCCAAATTTTGTTTTTGAACGGAAAATAAGTGTCTAATTTATGCATTATAAAACTATATAAAACAGATTCTCGTTATAGATGTTTCCTGTCAAATTTTTTTCTTTATCTGAATACAACTTTGGAATTTGAATATTTTTAGTTATTACGGGTAAAAACCAATTCTGGTGAAAAGGATGAAAAGTGGGGTAGGTTGATGAGAAATGATCCTGAACTCTAAAAAAAAAAATGCAATATGGGGAAGCACTTCGATTCGAGAGATCAATCTATACAATTCTGGCCAAAACTAAGAAATGACCATCCCAGTCTTGTTTCGGTCACAAGGGAAGAAAAAAGGTTGGTCTTAGGGAGGGAAGCAAGAGAAATGTTGAGATCAGAGTGGAAGACTCTGTGAGGTGTGGTTGTTGTGTGTGACTCTAAATAAAGAATTAATTGTGTATGACTGAGAGAAGGCTTCTGTGTAATCAGAATGCAAAACTTGCTCGTAACTTGTAAGTTCTGTCTGTCTCACTTGTTTCAAATAGTCTGATATGAATATATTGAAGAATCTATTTTTTATAGTCATAACCGCACACCCTGACCTCGTAAGAAGTGGAAGTAGTGACATAGTGAGAAGGTGGAGATCGTATGAAAGCTATGAAAAACAGTGGCCCTCTTACTCGGGAAGACTGGACGGTTGCATACCCACTACTCATCTATTCTTGCCAACTGTCGGCACATCCTAACATTTCTCGTAATGGGTGTACTGCTACACTGCATGGCGTAGACTACTTGATCAATACTCTAGTGAATATTCCCTCATTTGTGATATTGTTGGCGTATTGTATGATTTTAGTAGAAAATACTAATCTGATGTGAAGTCAAAGATGACTTGCATAGTCAAACTGACTTGTGACGTATCATGTCTGTCTAGATGTAATTGACAAGTCTTGATGATTCTGACAAAACTGGTGAGGGTCATACGGAGCAGGTAGACTAAAATAAATATATATTTATTAAGGTCTCATGTCAAGTCTTAGGAATCTCAAAAAAGTTGTGGGAGTTCATCTGTGTCAATCAATGTTGACATGCTTGGATGAACAAGTAATGCTGAATGTGGTTGTTGAGAGAGTCAAGCACCGTTTTCATGATATAAACGAGAGGTGCTGAGTGGTCATATGAAATAGGGGAGAAGAACATATATGAGTATGGAAGTAGTCATGCATATGTAGTAGGACATATGTGTGAGGCCACATGAAAAATAAAATATTTTTGGTTAATCATTGTATCATGCCACTATGGCCAATCACGTGTGAATTGCACTCACGGTGAGTCATGATTGGTAAGTCAGGTTTCATAGAAATATGACTCGTCATGCTAATTTCATGTGATAGCGGATCAAAATTAGTGTGTGGCACCTGTGGTGGGTCGAATTTGGGAGGTCATATGAATTATAAACTATTGAAGTAGGTCACATTTATCAATAACATGAATCTAATACTTAAGGAAGGTCACAGATGCCTCTTGTAATCTGCTTTAATCTTACATGTTGCAACATCTTTTGCAACGTTATATATGTGGCAGCCGGCACAAGCCAAATTGCAACACATAAATGCATAAGCGTTGTCAAGTGCATCCTTCCGCGTTGCAACGGTGTTTTGAAATGCTTGAAAGCGTTGCATAGTCTCATGTATGTCAATTTGATTTTTACCACATGCGACATTAAGGACAGTCTCATGTGATTGACATGTTTATGGCAGTTTGTCCGGTCGACTTTGGTTCCCTTTTAGAGCTCGTCTGACCAAGTTTAAAACGTCATGAATGGTCCAGCGTGAAATAGGGGTGGCGACCAAGATGACTGGCCAAGTTGATCATTCGGGATTTGATCTACGACCGGTAAAGTTGGGTGGTCTGGATCGATTTAAGATCGATTTGGTCATCCACCGTAAGCCCTAAATAGAATTTTTGCTATTTTTATTCTCCATACTTGGGATTTTGACGCAACCAATCATGGGAGGTGCTCATCCCAAGCTCGGAGAAGCTGGCGTCCGGCTGGTAGGAGCTTAGATTTTGTGAGTGACACAAAATTGAGTAAAGTAGGCAAATTTTATGTTTGGCACAAAATCGAGTGAATCGAGCAAATTTTGTGTCTTGCACAAAATTGAGTAAAGTAAGCAAATTTTTGTGTCTTGGCACAAAATTGAGTAAAGTAAGCAAACTTTGTGTCTTGACACAAAATTGAGTGAAGAGCAAATTTTTGTCTTACACAAAATTGCTAGCTTTTTGTAGTTCTTGTGTCCGACACGAGAATTACCTGATTTTGTGAACATAGTTGTGATGCTTTAATCAAGTATCTCATGTGCAGTTTGTCATGTATTTTCATATCAGCTTGTTTTGACACTGTAACAAATCTTTATCATTCATCTGAGAATGCATATTGATGAAAGAAATTTTTTAGGAATTTAGCCATGGAACATAATGCTAGAGAGAACTCACATGTGGATAAACATAATAATATGTTATTTTAGCGTTCTCACATTCGTATTGGTATTTTCATTTAGTTAGTTTTACCACTCTCCTCAAACCACTAAGTTACTACTATCTCTCATGTTCTCAATGCAATTTAAAATATACTGAAAAGAATTAAACATTAGTCAAGTGAACGATCCATGAGAGAGGGGATGTGCACCATAGTTTATAGGGGGTGGTCAAATTTATACGCATAAATATAACTTTGGATTATATGCAGAAATAGGCTTGTTTTGGACCCTCACTTTCGTTTCTAGGCCAGTTTTTTTATTTATTGCAAGTCTAAGCCTATCGAACGGATTCCATCCAAATCCTTTATCTCAGTCAATATCTCTTGTTGACTTGTCAATATCTCGCCAAAATCTCGTATCGAGAGATCTCGTGCAGGTGTTAAGATTACTAAATTACCCTTTCTGTACGTGTGTTAGTAGATAGTTAATCTCACTCACGTGTGTCGATCTGAAAGCCTAATCTAAGATTGCTGAAATCTCGAAGATAATTGAACGGCTACGACGAAGTCCATAGTAATTAACGTCACACGTGTCGGTCTCAGAATGAGTAATCTGACATATCCAGATCTCAGAGAAATTGGACGGTCTAGATGCTAGGATAACAAGATGATACGGGGGAAAACCCATCTAATTGCAGAAAACAGAGAGATCAATTTTGATTTTCTTCTTCCTAGTTCTCTCTGGTTACGAACTGAGAAAGCCATGACTTACAGTTGATTTGAGAGATGGTGACGAAACACAAGTAGTTTATGGTGGGTTTGAGTTGGGTTTCGATCGAATTTTCAATCTGACTCTAGTTGGAGATGTTACAAAGAAATTAGGGTTGTGTGGTTATCTACAATCGAGATAAAATTCATGAGGAATTGAAATGATTTTCAGATATTCGACGGTTTTATTGTGATGAGTAGATGGAGATGTTGATGTCGATCAATTAGATAAATTTAATCTCCTTCTGTACTTTCATCTCATTCTTGAGTTCAGAAGAATCAATATATCAAGGGTTAGGGTTTGCTGCAAAATCTGGAAAAGAAGTCTAGTAACTTGATTCAAAGATGGAGAAGAGAGATTTCAGGAATATAACAGATGGGTTGTTCTCAATTCGAAGTTCCACATGAATCTGGGAAGGAATTTGTGGATTTTTGAAGAGATGGGTTGAAATAAGAAAAGATGATGATCTGCTGTTGTTGGTGACCCTTTCTGAGTTCAACGGGATTGAGTTGAAGTTGTTTTTCAAGAAGAACTCACGAAGAAGATAAATTAGGAATTAAGGTTCTTTAATCGTGTTTGAATCTGAAATTGAGAAGGGGGATTTGGAACTGAAGGATTTTGCAGATTGGAGAAGCTGAAGAGTTAAAAGGTTTCTGAAGCTGAATTAGGTTATGAAGATTATGAAGCTGTTGTTGCTGTTGCAGTGGTTTTTGGTGGTTTTGAGTTGGTTTTGCAACTGGAACAAGGAATTGGCCTGAGTTATGAAGAATGAGTTAGATGGATGGTTATGAATTGCAGGTCATAATGCCAATTTGTTGATACTGCTGCAATAGATTGTACAATTACAGATGGTGCAGTTTGCAATGACTGAAGATGCAGAAAGAGATGGGGTTGTTTTGAATCAGGTAATTATGCAAAAACGAAGAAGAATTGCAGGAACAAGGTTCTGGTGCTGCTGCAATTGGCAGATGATTGTGCCGGAATAAGAAGAAATCGGCCTAAGAAACGCCAGAAAAATCCAAAACTCTGTCTGAATCATAGTTAGCAGATTCAACTCACTGATATATTTTAGATCCATTTTGATAATCTTTGTAGTTGATGGAACATTGAAGGACTAAAACGTCTTTTAAGCTGGGGAACTTTTGACAGTTGACAGATAACTGCAACTAACTTTCCATCCATCACTTTTGGTCAAAACTTGTCTAGTTTTGCAATAAATAAAAAAAACAGGCCTAGTTTTGCTAACCATAAAAAAAAACAGGCATATTTCTGTAAATTGCCCTATAACTTTTAATAGATAAAAGTTATGACTTGGACATTATATGGAGGTTTAACCTAAAGCCTAGATCAGACTTTCTCTTAGACCATTGTTGCGCATGTCATCACTCTTAATTTTTAGGATATCACTGTTGAAGATGAAAAATTTAAAATACGGGTCTAGAATTCTTGGTGGTAACGAAATATTAGACATTCCCGAACAATTGGAGGATATTTTTAGGTAATATGTATTGATTTGTTTTGTTTTGAGAAAACACAAGAATAACCAAGATTTAGAAATATAATTCTGAAAGAAAAAAAAATATCAAAACCTTATTTCTATTTAATCATTACAATATCTTTCATAAGTTCGTTTTAATTTGTTATTTAATATTCTTTGTTTCCTGGTTAGTTTTTTCTATTACGAACTATTAAGTTTTCGTCAACTTTAGGTAGAAAATTGAGAATTCATGGCAAGTTGTTTTTTATATATAAAGATAATGAAATAAAATTTTAATTGTTAATTTTTGAACGTTATGTGAACCATACAAGGAAAATAAACATTAATTATATTTCCGAATGCACTTTCTAGTTGGCATTTTTCTCATAACCACATCAACAACTTGGATTGTTTCGTTTGTTGAGTTACTTTGTCTACCATTTAGAAACAGATGCGACTGGTGCAAGTCAGGCTTGGATGCAATTGTGTTTTCAAGTTATACCTTTTAACTCTTCTGCAATTATAAAACAATGATGAATAATTATTACAACGAATATGATAGACACATAATGCATAATATTTGAAATTGACATATAAAAAGAAACCACACAAATATAAGCCATAACATGAGAAGATCCCTCCAAATTGACTATAAACTCTTTTTGTTTAAATAAAAAAGGACCACCGGCATATATAATCTCCCTGCCATTATAAGCAGGTTGCAAATTCCTTAAATGTACTCACTGTACAGTTAAATAAGTTGTCTTACGATGTGTCAATTTACGTATTTTGGTGCAGCCACAGGGTACTTGAGAACTATCAAGATGAAAAGATAAATAACTGTTGTGTAGTAAAAAAAATCAAAAAAAATATGAAAAGTTTATTTACATGGGCATTTATTTACAATATAACAAGACTGGCCAATCGAGCCTTCCCAACCTGCAGGAAGCACATCAAATCGATTAGCCCAAAGAAGGTTGGTCGCGCATGCTCGACCGTCCAACTTGGATAGCCAAGTCGACGGGCCCAGATTCGATTTTAGTCGACCAATGAAGTACCGGCATGCTCGCCGGCGGCCTGCCTGCATCCCTGGCCAATCGACTTGCTCAAGCCAGCAACTAGCGCTTCAAATCTATTAGCCCAAAATAGGTTTGCCACACGGCTTTAAAAACCCTAAATTGAATCAATGACAGTATGCAACTGCCGCAAATCATCTCGGTCGTCCAAATTCGCTAGACGAATTGACCGTCTTAGATCTAATTTTAGGTGACCAATAAGATGTCGTCGTGATCATGGGCCATCCCTCTTCCATGAGGAATGATCGGTCAATCCTCGGATTTCCTACATGGCTCCCAAAAAGTTGCTCAAAGGTGGCTATTCACGCTGCTTACAAGAATTTTAATAGATTCAACGGCAGCCATAACTGTCGCAAATAATCTCAGCCACTCAACTTGGCTAGCCAATTGAAGAGGCCTAGATATAACTTGGGCGACCGATAGGATGTTAGAATGGCTACCATCCCCCACTATCCCATAGGGATCGACCGGCCTACCTCTGGCATGCGCACATATATCCTAGCAGCTCCCTGAAAACGGCTGGTCATGCTCTTTTTAAGACATTAAGCTCCGCGACTAACTTGTACGAGATTTACAGAACGATGTTTCATGAGCATCGATTATTTTGAGCTGCTTGCTTAAAAGCGATGCTTTATATTCATCGATTATAAACGATGTTCTATCAACATCGATTTCACAAATAATTTAATTACATGACCTAAAAGCATTATATGCTGCCTTGCCTGCTGCATATACTTTTCTACAAAAATTCTCGAGATATTAAACATGTCATAAACTGGGGGATGCTCACCAGGGTATTGGTCTGGCGGTTTACAGCGTGCGGCCTGCAACACGCCCATTACGAGAAAGTGTCAGGAAAGGCGGACGGTTGATAGCGGTAAAAGAGTAGTGGGTGTAAGGCTGACCAGTCTTCCCTCATGATAGAGACGTGATGGTCACCACTTTTACACAATCCCACTTCTCCACTACTTAACTGTCTCCACTTCCTATGAGATCAGATGCACTCAATCATGACTTGTATAAATAGTTTTTCAACCTATTTCGACAAAAAACAAGTGTCATCAACATAAGTATCTAGAAAACGCCGAGAACTTATAGCTTACATTCCGCAAGCAAGTTCCACATTCTGATACAAGTCATAAACAGCCACACCTTTAGAGTTAACCATTCTGATCTCAACACCTTATTTGCTTCCTTCCCTAAGATCAACCCTTCTCCTTCATTTTGTGACCGAAGCAAGACTGGAACGACCATTTCTTGGTTTATGCCAGAATTGTACAGATTGATCTCTCAAATCTAAAGTACCCACGTGCAGTGCATAGTTTAGGGTTTAAATTCGTTTCTCGGTGGCACATCCAATTTACCATTTCTAGCAGAATCAATTTTTATCCCAAAACACTTTGTGTGTGGACAAACCTTGATCGGCTGGGATCCAACTAGAATCGGATTTATTGGATTGATTAGTTGTGTGAGTTCGACATCACTTTATAGCTTCTCGTCGAGATCTATATTAATTGATTGCAAATCTAAACTTAACTGCTTTTGTAGTTATTGGATAGATTGATCTAACCAGGCAAAGGAGTTTATTAGATTGAATAGAAGAGACTTTGCGTATGACTTGAGATATCTTTATCTTGAAAGAATCAATAGAGTTTTTACCAAACAAATTTGTTGTTCCATTATTGTTTAGAATACGATCCAAAGTAATTGTACCAGCGCGTGACCTTCTAAGTCGGAAGCGCAGGGATACTGAGGAAACTAAGTGAACTAGGGATAGTTTCTTGGTCTCAACTATACGAAGTTGGTGTACATTTTGTATAGCGGCTTAATTCTTAGAGTATTCAATTCTGGATTAGGTCCCGGGGTTTTTCTTCACTTGCACTTTTCCTCGTTAACAAAATCTTGTTGTGCGATTTACTTTTTTTTTGTTTGCCGCAATTATATTTGTTTATATAATTTAAAGTGAATTACACAAATGTTAACTCCGATATACTTGATAATGATCTTATAAAGTTTGGTTAAGTCTGAACCTATTATCAAGTATCACACTTTGGTAGTCGTATTGTCTCGATCTCGTATCCATAGACAATCACACAAAGTGTGAATACCGATTTGTTGTATTGTCTCGACTCTGTCCATAGACGATCACTTTCGGTAAGAAGACTTATGGGATGAAAACAAAAAGATTATGGTGTATTTGGGTACCCTCATCTTTTCAATTGAATTCTCTTTAATAGTGCGAGCGAAAACTAGGAGTATGTACTACTAGGGAGAGTTGCCTTATATTCTTCGTCTTTTATATGGATAGAGCCGAATCTGAACTTAATGTTGGAGATGACAGGTTGGTTCAGAAGTGATGTCGTCCAACTGGTTACGGAGCTACCCCTGAAATATTGATTTGTTGAAGTTTAACTCCGAAATGATTTTCGTATTCTTCTCTTATTAAAAAATAAGTAACTTCAAAATATAACATTATAAACAATATTATTTTACTTAGCAATTAAATTGTTTCCATAAATTAATAATAATTTATATTATTTATCATTTATTTTATACAGGGGTGAATATAATGGGGGCATGTGACCCATATATTCCCACATAATTATTTGTAATTGCATACACACCCACACGATTTCTAACACTTGTAATGCTAAGATTGTCCTTGGCCCCTACAAACTTTTGAAAATAAAAAGATATCCATATATTTTCTATATATACCTTGTGTAATTTTAAAACTAATTCGTATATCTCGTTATCTAACATACTTATAATATTAAGGAGCTTTAATAGATTTAAATCTCTATTCAAAATGATTTTCTTAAATGTTCTATCTCGTAGTACATTCATTTAGTTTAAAATTGGTGACCGAAATTTTTCTCATGTTAAATTCTTAGTTATGATTGTCAAGGACAACACATGCCCTCATTAAACTATTGTTCTGGATTCACTACGAATTTTACATGCTTATAATGTTAGTTTATATGTAATTACTATGTGATTTTAGTTGTATTTGAGTATTGCAGGAATAGTCATGATAAAGAGACAGAGAAAGAAAAAATGGCTTGCTTTGGAGTTTAAAGGAGCATGGTTGAGAAAGAAGAAGAACCTCAATTGAAGATCATTTTATTCGATTAGTTGTCGTCACTCTCCTCAAATCACTAAGTTGCTACTATGTCTCATGTTTCCAATGAATGGCAATAAAAACGGAGGGAACGTGCATCCTAATTGGAGATAAATTTTTGTAACATATGAGTCTAAAATCCAAAGTACATAAGAAATATTAGACATCCCTGTACAATTACAGATGCTCTTAGAAAATATGTATTGATTTGATTTGTTTTGTTTTGAGTAAACTCAAGAATAATCAAAATTTAAAATATAATTTTGAAATAAAAATCAAAACTCTATTTCTATATGATCATACTAGTATCTTTCAAACTTCTTTTTCATATTGTTTGTTTCATTATGTTTTGTAATCTTACTTAGATTTATCTATTATGAATTATTAAATTTTCTTTAACTTTATGCAGGAAATTAGAAATTCATAGAAAGGTTTTCTGATAAAGTTAATGGAATCAAAGACTTCCTTTATGAAAAGTTTCCACAAAGAGTTATGTTATTAAGATGTTATCCGGGTTAACGAAACAAGAACAAAAATAAATATTAATCATGGATTGGTTGACATAGAAAAAAAACGCTACATGTGGAAAACTCAAAATATAATAGTATACCAATTTGATTCATGTATTTAACATTGAATTCATCCTTAATCAATAAAAATATAACTACGTACGGGTTTCCCAATTCCCATCGAAATTATACATAGTAAGAAAACTAAAAGGAGAGGGTACCAAGTACACTGCCAATTTTTTTTGTTCGGCAACCGGGTCGGATAAAACTTAATACAATTTCAAGCAGAGCAACTTAATGATCCTTGACAATATGTATGTAAAGTTTGTATCTCAATCTCTTTTGAATCAGTACTTATTGACTATGGAAACCGTGAACCTGATTGTTAAGAAGAGTACTTGGACGATCTCAAAAATCAATATCCAAGAATATTGACAAAAAACTTGAGATAAAAAAACTTGTGGGTTCAACTAAGCATTGGTCTAACAATCTCCCCCATTGTCAATTTTTAGCGACAAAACTATAAAATACATACAGATTCAAAATAAATAAACTTTTAGCTCAAAATAGATAAGCCTATTTGATTTCCCTTTAGATCAAAGATCAAGGCTTGGAAATCATCTGTTTGCAACTAATAAAGCTAGCAAACCTCACAAGTGCAGAACACTTAAACTCACTTAGATGAGAAGCCTGGATTCTTTACCACCTATCAAGAACGATCTTCATCTTATTAATTAAGAATAGGTTTCTTGGTATCTATCTTGAGGAACCACAAAGTTTTAGACGCATAGAACTTTGCGATTACTATCTTGCCTGAAAGAGACTACGAGAACCTAGATAACAGAAAAACAAGATCAAGATAAAGATAGTTGGACCTGGCTTCATGAATCCCTAAAGGGAAGTCTTTCAGTCGTTGACCTGATTATGTTTCTCATAGGATACCTAGGTCAATAGAGGACGACTCTAGCTATCAACTAGGACACAAAGTGTCAGGGATTAAATTTCTCAGTTGAAAGAGCATCCCTATTTATAGTTTTTCAATACTGAGGGTTGCTTAGCATTCAAGCTAAGATAACTTGAGAACAAAGATGAAACTCTAAGTATGGTTCAAGTAAGCATGTGAGAAATTGTCTTGAATTCACATACATATTGTCAAGGATATTAAGTTGGTATGCTTGAATTGTATTATCTTTTTTCCATACAGGTTACTGAACGAAAAAATTGGTGGTGTACTTGGTACCCTGTCATTTTCAATTGTATCTGAACAAGCAAACACCTTTCGACCTAATAAGTCTATGTTTCCGGCGATCTGAGTTATGGACAAGAGTGCAATCTCGATTAACATACCGTCATCCTTTCATAAAAAAAATTACTTATGGTAGAAAATATCTATGTGTTCCTTCTTACAAGCTCGTGATTTCAAAATTGGGTTCTTTTTGTGAATGGATGTAATGTTCCAATGTCTGGAGAATGGGAAGATGTTGTTCTAAAAGATAAAGCTACATATAGAAATGACGAAATCAATAATGCTAAACACAACTCTGATGGTATGAGCGTATTATCCATGCCATAAGCCAAGATCTTCAACATCATATGTCTACGTGCACCGGATCGAAGGATGCTTGGATATCTTAGAAACCGTATTTGAAGGGAATACCGCTTAAAAGAATCAAAACTTCAAAAGCTAACTTCTGACGGGAAAACCTTCAGATGGCTGACGAAGATTCGTTTGAGAAATTTAATCACAAGTTGTCTGAAATCGTGAATGTTTGCTATGCACTAAGGAGGACTATTCTTGAAAACGATATTGTGATGAAAATTATGAGATCTTTACAAGATCGATACGAGTCTAAGAAACATGCTATCACAGAAGGAAGTGATCTTTCTACACTTTCCAAAATCAGACTCGTTGGTCATGAACAACTCGCAGCTAAGGAGAAGGCTTTCGCTTTTGAAGCTGTGACCAAATCCATATTTCCTACTCCAAAGTTTAGCTTGTCTTAGGCCGATAAGCTATAGGTTGATCACGACGAATTAGACACTACCATGTCTATGATTACATAACATGTCAGAAATCTTCTCAAGAGACGAAGTGAACGATGATATGAAAAACGGGTCTACAAATCAAACTTTCAGAACAAATCTTATGTGAGATGAAAAAACTCTTCAGTGCTCTAACTGTCGTGGGTTTGGACATGTACAAAAGTAATTTCCAAGTAAGGAATACTATCAGTGAAGAGATTCATCATGAAAAACTTCTTCTGAAGAAAAACTTGAAAAAAGTTGAAACATCTCTTCGTGTGAAAAATCTAGAGTTTGACAAACTCAATGAGAACTTCAAAATTGCTTCAACCTAGGTAAAGACTTTTCATACCAATATGCCTGTAACAGATGAGCCTAATTCATTTCCCTGTAGATTTTTTAGATCAAGGCTTGGAAATCTGTTTGCAATAAATAAACCTAGCAAACCTCACAAATCCGGGATACTTACACTCAGTTATCTAAGAAGCTTGGATTACTAACCACATCTCAAGAAAAATATGAATCGATCAATGAAGAATTTAGATATCTATCTTGAGGAATCACAAATTCTGAGACGAAGAAAAACTTTGCGATTTCTATCTCTCTTGTTCCTGATTGGAGATTGATGAAAACCTCGACAATCAATAAAAAAAAATCAGGATACACGAACCATTAGGTAAAAGATAGTCGGACCTGGCTTCACGAATACCTAAGTGAAATTTTTAAGTTATAAACCTAATTATGTTTCTAAGAGGAAACATATGTTAATAGAGGACGACTGTAGCAAGAAACTAGGACACAGAAGTGTCTGGGATTAAAGTTCCCAGTTTTTTGAGTCTTTATATTTATAAATTTTCAAGGATCTAGGTAGATTTAATTTAATTTAAGATACTTGAAACTAAGCAAACATTTTCTCAGTTTAGATGAAATTCTTGTTAGGAATTCATGTAAGCGTGTGAGAAGTTAGCCTTTAAAAGAATATACACTGCAGTTTAGAGTTCTGGAACCGTGCAAAATGATGATTCAGAGTGGCGCAGTGGCCTTTGAACCTATCAGCACATGGTATTGTCTAATAGCCTCCCAAGCATTGTTGTTAGAGCATAGATCGGTTGAACCCACCAAGCGTTGGTATGTCAAGTTTGGTTGTCATATTTTAGTGAATCAAAACTCAATTAAAGAGTCGATTGATTATGTACTAGAGACAACTTCGTATAGGTTAGGCTAGAAAGATTAGGATTATGAGACATACAAGTATTACTCGAAGACTTGAAGAATATGAAGAAGTAACAAGCTACATCAACGAAATCATCCTTCCTCTTGAGGTTAGTAATATTGTGACTTGAACTTTTCATTCCCAACGTATCTTTCAAGTCGTGCTATAATGAATACATAACTGTGAAGCTGTGAATGATTATACTCTAGTAGACATAGTGTTAAGGAATTAGAATACGAAGTATATCGCTTATCTTTTGAACTTCGTATATAAGACATCGACATAATCGTATGAATGCTATTGTGACTATATGTATGGGTATGGGTGAAGATTTCGTCCTAGGAAACAATGTTTACATTCGTTTAAAGGAAGTACATTCATGAACTTTTTTTATGAATCGAAAGGGAAATCGCTAGGCTTATTGGTATTGTTATTCATTGCATAAATTTGGATTACCAATATGTGTGAGTTAGTAGAACCGATCATAATTTATTATGTATCTTGGTAAAACTATTCACAGTGCCTGACTTATGTACTGGTATGACTTTTATTAGTTCACCCGATCCTAAGTAATCACCTAAGATGGTATGATCGATATTTGTAATTGATGTGACCAATCCTAGTAATTGGTGTAACCGATCCTAGTAAGTGGTGTGACCGATCACAAAAGAGTGTGTAATCGATCCTTGTCCTGGTAATTGGTGTAACCGATCCTGGTAACTGGTATGACCGATCACAAGTAATACCATGATAATATGGTAACCGGTCCTGGTAATTGACGTAAGCGATCCTGGTAACTGATGTAATTGGTCCCAGTAACCATATTAAGGTAGAACCGGTCCTGTGTTTGGTAGAACCGTAAACCCATGATTAGTATATTGATATTTGATCAATCACATAGTTCTTGGAAATCATATGAACCAATTCTAAACTTGTTTGGAAGTGTGGTATAATCGGTTCCAAGATTGTAAATATGAAAAAGGATTTACAAAGAAATAAAATGTCGACATACTTTGAACATGTTCAGTTTCTTATCTTTTATTATACAAAGATATTCCTTAATAACTCAAGGAGATCCCGGACCGAAATAAGTTGAGAATCTTTTAATCAAGGTTGTTAATTTTATATATTTTTAATTACCGGCAATTAAAATGCATATATCTGGAAAATAAAAATTGGTAATGTGCATTTACTAATTAGAGATTTTCTAGTAGGATTTCGGTTAATTCTGGACAGAGAATTTCTAGGAATTATGAAAACCGATTTGGGAATTTATTGCATATCTTAAGAATATTCGGTTTTGGAAATTCCTTGGTGTCCAGACTTCCTTGGTCTATAAATACCCAAGTTTGCATTTCGAGCAAACTATCCTAAAAGCCAGCAAAACTACCTTATTGTGTTGTTAATGGTGGATCCGTCTATTCAGAGAGGAAAGTCCCTAATTAGGTGAAATCTCTTACAACCGCTCGTTTAAAGTCTTCTGTGGGATCAAGAAGCTCTACGAGTATCTTTGGTGGGAAACTAGATAATTGCAGTATTATTAGTTTTCGATTTGATTTGATTGACTAACGGTTGTTGAACTTTGATTTCACCTAGTTTTTTTATTCTTGAGAATCTTCTCTTCTGATATAAGATTCACTCAAACTAGATCGAAGTGTCGACGATATCTTTAGAACTGTTTGTAGATCTAAAGACGTTTTGTGATAATCCATTGTTAACAGACTCCATTTTGTGCGTGATTGATCACAAGAGATTCAAGTTGTGGTGTGCAGGTGTCTATTGAAGATTTAAAAAGATTTGAAGACAAAGAAGATTTCTTATTGGTTTCATAATCTTTGGTGAGCAAAAAACTTGATCGGATGGGATCCAACTATAATCGATTTATCTTTGATAGATTTGATTGATTAGTTGCATAGATCTGCATCAGTATATAGTATCTTGGTAGATCATATTATTGATTGCAAAATCTAAACTTTGTTACTTTGGTAGTTGTTGGATAGATAGATCTAAACCCGACAAAGGAGTTTATTGGATTAAACAGAAGAGCCTTTGTCTAACTCATATCTCTGAGATTGAATAGAGTTTTTACCGAACAGATTTGTTGTTCCTTTACTATTTGGAATACGAACCAAAGGAATTGTTCCAGTGTGTGCACTTATTGAATGTCGGAAGCGCAGGGATACTGAAGAAACTATGTGAATTATAGGTTTATTTGCTTGGTCTCAACTATACGAAGTTGGTTTGATTTTGTATAGCCGCTTAATTTTGGGAGTATTCAATTCTGGACTAGGTCCCGGGGTTTTTATGCATTTGTGGTTTCCTCGTTAAAAAAATCTTGATTTGTCATTTACTTTTGTTTTCCTTAATTATAATTATTATTATTATAATTTAAAGTAAATTACACAAACGTTAACTCCGTATTACTTGATAGTGATCCTATAGAGTTTGGTTAAGTCCGAACCTATTATCAAGTAATCACAGTTTGATTATTGTATTGTCTCGTTCTCGTATCCATAGACGAACACACAAAGTGTGAATACCGATTCGTTGTATTGTCTCGACTTCAATCCATAGACAATCACTTTTGGTAAGAGGACTTATAGGTGGAAAAGTTTAAGATTGTGGTATATTTGGGTACCCTCGTCTTTTGAATTGGTATCAGAGAAGGCAAACACGAAAATATCTAACAATCTGTGTTTGATGTGATCCAACCTATAAGAAATGAGTCTGTGAAAAGGTAAGGCAAAGCCAAAAATAAACTCAGTTAACGTCCCACAAGATTTGGGTAAAACTCTCTATGGGTTTAATTTTAGCAAATGTTTAGACGGGGCTTGGGAAAATTGTGGATATGCCCCAAAATCGAGCGTCATCTTGGGGATATGCCCCAGGATTCCAGTTTCTGGGAATATGCCCCAAAGTAACGGTTTCCGTCAAGGAACCGTTAAATAGTCGATTTATCGTAAATGTGTCTGAACTTTCTCTCTAATTTCTTCGAGGTTTTTTCTGTATGAATATGTCCATAAACCTTGTAAAGGTGTTGGTATATAGTTTATTTGTCTTTTAATTCGCATACGTAATCTCAAGTGTGTGCGAATATTGACTACTTAACAGTTTTGGATGACAAATTGGACGAATGGGGCATATTCCCGAAAATTGGAATCCTGGGGCTTCTTCCACAAGTTCTAATTGCTCTTCTGAAAATATGTCCTTATGTTCTCAAGAAGAAGTTAAGTTAAGCCATGTATTCACAATCAATGAGTCATACTCTGGGTTACTTCGTAATGATAAAGAAGATATTGATTATGTGAATATAAAAAAATCTCAGCTAAATGAACTAAGTAAAGAATTTCTCTCATGTGCAACCGAACTCACTCTTGTACTAAAAAGAGAAGGAAAGCTTCTTGAAGACTTATGTCATATGAAAGCTTAAAATGATCAACTCAATCTTGATATAACCACCCTTAAAGTTGATTTAGACTCTTCCAAGATTGTATCCTCCTCAAAGATTCAATCTCTAGAAGCAAAGCTAAGAAAAATTATTGATGAAGAAAAGAGGACTTAGATCTTGAGAAAAACATCTACAGACGAATACAATGCCTTAAAAATCTCATATGATTCTGAGATAAAGACAGTTACAGAACATGTCAATAGGCTTAAAGATGAAATGCATTCATAATGTCAGAAAGTCAGTTGGATACATCCCTCTTGGATGAACTCAATAATTCTGGTTTGATCTGTCCTGCAAAAAGAAAGAAGAATGTCATTAAAAACTCTCGAAAGAAAGTTTCATCTTCTAAAAGTGCATTGATATTCTCAGAGAATTCCAAGATGAACAACTCACATCAGATTTTTCAACATCCTCATAAGCATCATCACAGACGATGCTATCGTTGTGGAATCAAATGTCATGTTGTTAAAGATTGTCAACGACTATCTTGTTCAAACTATGACAAAACCGGTTCTGGTCAAGAATGTAATTTGAAATATTTTTCAAGAAAAGTCTTACATAAGACTAATCTTCTTAGATCAAAGAACTCAGCCAAAGATGTTCATCACAGAAAGAAAGAAGATCTAAAGACCAGAAACTCTTGGAAGTGGATACCAAAGAAGACTAAGGAGCTAAACAGAAAGGAGTATGACAAATTCTCCAGTTCATTAGCACATAAGGTAATACCTAAATACCTTGATGATAGTCATTTCTATGATAAGTTTTGGTTGTCCACCAAAAGGAGTAAGATCTTTAAGAAAACAGATAAAGGAAAATTCTCTACTAGGGGTGGAGAGAATAATATGTTTTGACAAGATACTTAGTATCTTGGTTGAATACACTATCTCATGAAGTTCTCAAATATTAGTTTGATGAGTTCAGTGTATATTGTTGAATAGTTCAAAAAACTTGAAAGATCTATGGAAATATTCACAGAAAGGCACTTTCTTAGAACCGTAATAATGTTAAAATTTCGGTTTTTCATATTAAAGGAGAATATTTGATTTCCATAATTGATGACCAAGTTTTTGGAAACTATCGGTATATAAAAAAATTGGTTATCTTTAAGAAAAATTCTTGTATTCCTCTGGAACAAAGAATTATGTATAATACAGATTATCATGCAAAACTTTCTGTAAGGGTTTCAGAAAGATGTGCTGAAAATATGACATGTGATCCTTTTGGACTACATAATTTCAATGGAAACGGAACCACCTCTTGCATCAATGTGAATCACTCACCCTTTACGATCGATTACAAAAAGGAGTTTCACAAGATGGCACAAACTTGTGCTGAATCTAAGTTGGAGGTATTAATGTTGAAAAGTACTCTTGAAAAATCTTTACTTGTTCAAGCTCAGCTTCTCAAGCAACAAGATTTTCTCTCCAAAAGATTAAACGAAGAAGAAGCCAACTTCCACAAGATTGAGGAATTATTCTTCAATCAAGGATCTCTTCAAGTAATTTGTAGAACTATTCCTATCAAGTGAAAGAGATCGCAAGATCATGAAGGGTTTTGATTTGCAACAAAATAGACATCAGTTTTTGATTTCTTTCAATTATTGTGTAAGGTTTATTGCTGAATAAAACTATCTATTATTATGAATAAAATTATTATTTTATAATTTTTCTTGTGATAGTTTTTCGATTACATAGCCCGAGGATCCAAAGAAAGAAGACAAGAAAGAACTATATAAACAATTACGAGAACACAGGAAGACACGCAGTTATGCCGTCTATGGGCCAATCACCTGGAAGCATGGGGTGGTTCCCTGAAGAATCGAAGGAAATCTGACTCGCATCTACAATAGGTTTCGTGCTTGCCATCCTCGCAGGTCTCTTGGATGCTTTATATAATTACTATGTGTATGGGATGTTTGATTTCGGCTTAATAACCTTAATATTCGATCTCATATGATACGTGAACCTTTATGGTTTGTGTGGCTTTTTTGATTTATAGGGATTAAGTTCTAGCCCAAGTTGGTAGGCTTTAAAGGATCATAAGGTGTTCCGATTGAAACTCATATGTGAAAAAGTCACAATATGTTGAATCGATTTGTGTTTAACATAAAAGCATGTGTTTCGGGTTTTCAACTTTTTCTATTGGCACGCATTAGTTAAAACCGATTCAACCTTTCTCTGGTAAAGGTTGCTTTTGTTGTTGTACTTTTGTTCTTGCGAGAGGATGACAACACAATGGGGAAGAGTTCTCACTTGAACTTGCGCTTAATGATATATATTTCTGGGGAGAACAGGACGCGGAATCTGATGTAACGAATTTGTTAGTTAATTGTTTTCTTGTTTAAGAAAAGCTTGAGTTTATTGCATATAGTTTGCTTTTGCTTAACAAAATTCGGTACAATTGATGTTTATTCCATTATGTGTGTATGGATGTATGTGTGTGTGATTCAATTGTTTCCGGTTAAGAAAAAATGGTTTGATATCTTTCTTTATTGTTTGGTATCAATTGTTTAGACTTAACGAAATTTCGATGCAATTGTGGTGCTTTAATGTCTATGTTTATTTCAATTGCTTCCGGTTAAGAGAAAAATTGTGCAAGTCAATTTATTTGGTTTGTATGTATTTTTTATAGCTTAAAAAAATACGGGATCATTTGTTTAGTCCAATTCGATTCCAGATAAGAGAAACTAAGTTAATTCTGATCTTAGTTAGACTTATCAAAAGTAAAGGATTCGGTTATTTAAGTCTAATCGAATGCCTTGACAAGAAAAATTAGTTAACTAACCTAGTATTTGTCTTGTCTAAAGTGTAAGGTCTAAGTTATTATCTGAATAATTAGTGCCTGATGAGAAAAATAAAGTTAATTCTGATCTTTATTTTGGTCTTATCGAAATAAGCGATTGTATTTGTGCAATCGGTTTAGCAAGGGAACTAAGTTTCTTAGTCAATTTGTTAAAATATTAGGGAAAATTACTTCGGGCAATTGTTTCCTTGATAACATATTAAAACCAAATTACTTGTAGTTTCGGTTTTGATATTGGTTATCTAAATTGGTATGTGAAACCTTCGTGCTTAACTCTTATAGGTTGTACAATTCTTTTAGATTGTAAGATCCTTTCGGTTTTGGTATTTGCTCGGACCTTTGTGATTTTGTGACAAAAAGGGGGAGAAATATATGGAGTAAACAAGTGATTTCTAATCACTAAGGAAAGGACAATTGTGACTAAACGTTATATCTAACGAAAGAGTAAAGCATTGACTAAGGGGGTGTTAGAGCACTGCTCGGTCGAACTCGCAAGCGTTGCTAGCTCAAGATTGTTTGTCAAGTTTAGTTGCCAAAAATATAAGTCTTGATTTCTAGTCTACTTATAGCTAAGTCTCGGACTAGGATAGAAAGTGTAGTTAAGCTCTAGACTCCAAGGCGTTCATCATGCAAAGACGAAGAACTACTCAAGGAACTGGTGGATCTTCATCGACTAAAAGGTATATGGAGACTTGAGCTTATCTATCACTCAAACATCTATCTACTCTATCTCCTATCTTGAGAAAAAAGTCGTATTTCTACATAGACTTCGATTATACACATTTCCTATTTCGAGCCGAGTTTGTCTTTCTTATCTATTTCTCGAAATATGTGTTGGTAAGCTTTCGTTTTGGCCAAGTTCATCTTTACAAGTAACGAAAGTCATGTTGATTGGTACAATCTCTTGAAAATCTCTTTGATAAAAAATAGTGTGTGAATAACCGCTATATAACATCCTCTAAGAATGTTTCAATGATTGAAATAAAGAGTTTAGAATATGTAACCATCTTTGGATATAAGCATATAGTGTATTCGCACATTAGTCCAAATTCGGGAACCAAATGTATGCATACTTGTGTGTGTACTAAATGGTTGATGGAGACTGGGTAAGTATGCGTACCCGTACGCATACTGACGGAATTTCACGACCGTGAATTTCTGCTGAGTTTGGAAATCAAAACTAACTCAATCCGGTTACCTAAGTATGCGTACCCGTACGCATACTAGCGGAAAATTCATGCCCGTGAATTTCTGCTGAGTTATTGAAAACTAAAACAAACTCAAATCCGGTTACTTAATTACGCATACTTAAGTGTGTTACTTTATAAAATTGGTTTGTTCATGAACTAAAAAATTTATATAGTAAGGAATGCAATTTGCAAATCATGGTTATAATGTTCATGAATCGATTCAAGTGAATCAAAACCAATTTTGTTTCGATTGTGTCTTGTGTACTTCTATAAGATCTAAGCAATTGAGCAACTCTCGAACTAGTTCATTTGAGTCATTTGAACTAGTTATGGTGAAGATGAATAAGGTTGATATGAATGTGCTCATATGGCTAACTATTTGGTTAACTACTGTTGAACCAACTAGGTGTACACGTTTAGGTACGGTTACACAAACCTAAATGAACGTGCATTTCATTTGTGTATAACAAGTTAAGATTCGATCTAACGGTTGAAACATATTAGCTTGAATCTAATCAGGTTTTCATCTAACGGTGAATATTGAATGCTTTGTTACCAAGGTAGCATTGATTGCAAACCCTGATTTGAAGACTATATAAAGGAGAACTCTAGCAACTAGGAAAACTAATCCCCACACCTCATGTGTGATACTAGTTGTATAAGCTAGAGTCGATTCTCCTTTAACCTTAGGTTTCTACCGAGACCATATAGGTTAACGACTTGAAGATTTCATTGGGATTGTGAAGCCAGACCCAACTATTTTTTCTATAATTGCGTGATCTGATCTTGTTGTTTCTATCGTATTGAGTACATTTGTAAAATTGGCTCGAGATTAATTTCTCCGATAGGCAAGATAGAAAAGTAGTCACAAACATCTTTATCTCATTGTTTGTGATTCCACAATATCTTGTTTCACTAGTCGATTAAGATTGTTGTGAGGTGATTGATATTTCTAGGCTGTTCTTCGGGAATATAAGTCTGGTATATCAATTGGTTCCTGTTCACCTTGATTTATCAAAAGACGGAACAAAAACCGTAGGCATTTCCGTGGAAGAAAAATTTATCTATTGCTGTAATTTTTTTTGTGTGATACAGATTTGTTTATTCAAGTCTCCGACTTTGGGTCGTAGCAACTCTTAGTTGTGGCTGAGATCAGCTAAGGGAATCAAGTACGTAGTATCCTGCTGAGATCAGAGACGTAAGGAGCGCAACTGTGCCTTGGATCAATGTGAGATTGATTGGGGTTCAACTACAGTCCAGACCGAAATTAGTTTGTAGTAGGCTAGTGTCTGTAGCGGCTTAATACAACGTGTGTGAAATTTGGACTAGGTCCTGGGGTTTTTGTGCATTTGCGGTTTCCTCGTTAACAAAACTTTTGTTGTCTGTGTTATTTCTTTTCCGCATTATATTTTGTTATATAATTGAAATATCACAGGTTGTGCGTTGAATCAATCAATTGGTAAATCCAACCTTTGGTTGTTGATTGAAATTGATTGATCCTTGAACATTGGTCTTTGGTACCGTTCAAGTGATTTCTCTTGTATTCAATTAGACTCGCAAATTGAGATATAACTCCTTGATATACTTTTCTTAAGATTGAGTCTGACTGTCTAGTTGATTCTTTTGAAAGTATATTGGAGTTAGTCCATACAGATTGCTAAGCGAAATATTGGGTGAGGTTGTTAGACCCCCACTTTTTCAATTGGTATCAAAGCAGGCAAACACGGTTAAAGACCTTGTAAGTCTGTGTTTGTAGCGATCTGATTATATGGACAGTAAAGTCTCTATAAACGCTTCACCAGAAATAAATTCTGATCGTAGAGAAAGTTCTGAAAAACTTTTTATTCTCCAGAAAAAGTTGGATGGACAAATCCGGATAAACTCTGATCTTGCTGCGGAAATTGCAATATATAAGGATTTGAAATCTGTCAAAATTCCTTTAATGGATTTGAATAACTCTGTTTATTCTTCTCTAAATAATGGTTGTAATTCAGATGATAAATGATAAGTGCATAATTCATACGATTTTAGTATCCATTCCATACTTGTTTTAGCTATTATTCTTGCATGTATTTGTGTTATTACTCTTATTTTCTATTATTTGCCTATAATAGGTGAATCATCCAAAAATGAGCTACAAAGTGCTGAAAAGAGCTAAGAAGACAAGTATTCCAAGTATCCAAGTGCCCAAGCCCAAGAGAAGTGAAAGAAGTGCGACGAAAAGGAGCAAACCTCTCAAAATCAAGAGAAGGGACAAATACCGATCTTAACTCATTCAAATTATGGATTTCTCATTACTATCTTGAATATAATTGAAATATAAAAAGAATGCAATAATAATGAGGTCATTACGAGTTCGGACGAAGAAGTTGTGGCCAAAACAAGTTTTTATCGAATACCGAAGACAGTAAAGTATGCAGATGGATACGTATACTTTAATTCCGAAAATTTCTGCTGGAATTTGAAGTTCGCGGACTGGTACGCGTACTTATCAAGTAGGAAAACGTGTATTAATACCTTGGAAGGCCTAAGGGCACGTTTGGAGTCGTTATTTCATATTTTCGGGTCGGGTTCTTGAACCGAACTAAATACTTGAAGGCCAAGCAATGTAAACCTATAAAAAGGTATTAGGTCATGGAATTGATCATCTCATATTATACTTTTGTTCTTCATTAATATTTTAGGGTTTACCCCTTTAGGGGGACACTGGGTCATTGTGTAATCATGAGAAATTAAACCTTTGTTGATTAAGGATGAATTCAATGTTCTAAGCGTGAAGCTTTATTATTAATACAAATCTATTGAGAGTTTTAATCATCATCGTTTGTTTTCACTATATTTAGGGTTTATGATTGATTTCTATATTTTTCAAGTGTACAATTGAATTAATCTATTGATCATTCTACTGCTAGTAAAGGGTTAGGATATCCGTGTAATTGTTGAATAATCCTTACACAAGTAGAGAACGTGAGACCTCACAGAGGGATTTTGTGGAGCAATCATGTGTGAAGACAACACTAGTAAGTGGACCTTGCGCTAAGAGTCTAACTTCTAGGATCAACTTAAGTTCACATAACGTAAGGCTTCCGATTAGGTTACACCTTGAGTGCGTTACTACTTGGTGGTTCAGTTGGATATAACTTTATATGCGAGCGCTTCGGTATCAAGTTACACAAGGATATTTGGGGATAACACTGCTCTAGCTGTTATTCTAGGTTGGTGATGAATGGTTCTTACGAACGATGGATAAGTATTCTAATCCTATTAACGCTTGGTAACGGCGAAGGATTCTTTAATCATCTCTTTTCTTTATTATTGTCTTTCTATTTATCTTATAAACCAAAACCCCCTTTTGTTATTTACTTTATCTTGCTGATCAAATAACCTATCAATTACATAGCTCTATGTGGGAACGATCTCTTACTACCGCTATATTACCAGTTAATTAGTGGAAAATATATTTATTAATTTGTTGTGCCTACGACATGCCATCAATAAACGAGGTCTAGGCTTTGGGAAATCTGACAGGACACCGAACTATTCATGCGAGATTAAAGATGTTGGTCCATGTATGTTCTTTGACTCTTGCAATCACTTTCAACATACATGTATTTCCTTCCGGAAAAGTCTAAAAGTTGCAAGTAATCTTCATAAGAAATATGAAAAATTAGTTGCTTCTCTAAAAGGATGTACAAAACTAACAAGAAATCCTAAACAGGATAGTAGTGTTAGTATGGAAGATTTTGCTTTAAAATCAACATCGCCCTTTCAATGGTTTCTTGATAGTGGATGTAGCCGACATATGACTGGTGATCTTTCATGGTTTGTTACTTCAAACGACTATGAAGGAGGTCCGGTAACATTTGGAGATGGGAGTTGCTGCTACATAAGAAAGAAGGGGACGATCAAACTTCCCGGTGTACCTGAAATCCATGATGTAGTATACGTAAAAGGTATGACTGCAAACCTTCTTTCTGTTAGTCAAATCTGTGACAAAGGCCATAGAGTTGTCTTCAATGTAAATGGATGTGACATTGTAGACAAAGATGGGAAAGAAAATTTTCAGGGAACTCGTGGTAAAAACAACTGTTATCTTCTGAATACTCAGTTCAGCAACTGTTGCAATTTGACTAAGGTGGAATCTACACATCTTTGGCATGAGCATTTTGGTCACATCAATTATCGTCTTCTAACTAAGATCATTAATAAAGAACTTGTTAGAGGCGTTCCCAAAATCAATGCAAAGATTGATGGTGTATATGGTAACTGTAAAAAGGGTAAACAAACGAAAGTTCACCATAAATCATCTCGAGATATTCTCACTAAAGCTCCACTTGATTCAATTCATATGGAACTCTTCGGACCTATTCAACAACCCACGATTGCGGGTAAGAAGTACGCTTTAGAAAATGCATTCATCTCAGTTATTTCGCAAGAAGAAAAAGAATAAAACAAGGGGTCCGTTTCCTTTGAATTTCAAGTATTAAGTTTCACAAATAAAATGCGAAGACTCACTTTCCATTTTGAATTTCACAAAAAGGAATTTTTATCTTATAGAGGTATAGGGAAAACTCTGGTAAAACAGCAACGGTTCCTGGCATATTTAAAAAAAATTAGAATACGTTATAAAGAATTAATTGGTCGGTTGGATATTCGGGATCCAAAGACTAGTTAAGTTAATTTGAAACTTTAGTTTGAATTATTTGATTTATTAGATCTTGAATTTTTATGAAATTTGTTTCGTTTTTCAGCAATTCATGGAATACTGAATCGGGAAAAAATATGACTATATCTGCTACAAGAAAAGACCTCATGATAGTCAATATGGGTCATCACCACCCATCGATGCATGGTGTTCTTCGACTCATCATTATTATAGATGGTGAAGACGTTATTGACTGTGAACCTATATTGGGTTATTTACATAGAGGGATGGAAAAAATAGCGGAAAACCGAACAATTATATAATATCTGCCTTATGTAACGCGTTGGGATTATTTAGCTACTATGTTTACCGAGGAAATAATGGTAAATGGACCAAAACAGTCAGGAAATATTCAAGTTCCTAAAAGAGCCCGTTATATCAGAGTAATTATGTTGGAACTGAGTCGTATAACCTCTCATTTATTATGGCTTGGCCCTTTTATGGAGGATATAGGTGCGCAAACTCCTTTCTTCTATATTTTCTGAGAGAGAGAATTGATATATGATCTATTTGAAGCTGCCATAGGTATGCGAATGATGCATAATTATTTTCGTATCGGAGGAGTAGCTGCTGATCTACCTCATGGATGGATAGATAAATGTTTAGATTTCTGCGATTATTTTTTAACCGAGGTTGTTGAATATCAAAAGATTATTACGCAAAATCCTATTTTTTTAAAACGCATTGAGGGGGTAGGCGTTGTTGGTGGAGAGGAGGCAATAGATTGGGGTTTATCAGGGCCAATGCTACAAGCTTCCGTAATACAATGGGATCTTCGGAAAGTCGATCATTATGAGTGTTACAATGAGTTTGACTGGGAAGTACAATGGCAAAAAGAAGGGGCTTCATTAGCCCGTTACTTAGTCTGAATTGGTGAAATGACAGAATCTATAAAAATTATTCAACAAGCTTTGGAAGGAATTCCGGGAGGGCCCTATGAAAATTTGGAAGCCCGACGCTTTAATAAAGCAGGGGATTCCGACTGGAATGATTTTTACTATAGATTTATTAGTAAAAAAACATCTCCTACTTTTGAATTGTCAAAACAAGAACTTTATGTAGGAGTAGAAGCCCCGGAGGGGGAATTTGGGATTTTTCTGATAAGGGATCATAATGCTTTTCCTTGGAGATAGAAAATTCGTCCTCCGGGTTTTATCAATTTGAAAATTCTTCCTCAGTTAGTTAAAAGAATGAAATTGGTGGATATTATGACGATACTAGGTAGTATAGATATCACTATGGGAGAAGCTGATTGTTAATACGATAATTGATACGGCAGAATTACAGGCTATCAATTCTTGTTTCAGATTGGAATCCTTAAAGGGGCTCTATGGTCTTATATGGTTGCTTGTCCCTATTTTTACTCTTGTATTGGAATCACGGTAGGAATACTAGTTTATTGTGTAGTTAGAAAGAAAAATATCTGCGGGGGTAAAACAACGTATTGGACCCGAATACGCGGGTCTTTTGAGAATTCTTCAAGATATAGCAGACGGGACAAAATTACTTTCTAAAGAGGATCTTCTCCCCTCTGGAGGGGATATTCTTTTATTCAGTCTCGGACCTTCTATAGCAGTCATATCCATTTTATTAAGTTATTCAGTAATTCCTTTTGGATATCGTCTTGTTTTAGTTGATCTCAGTGTAGGTGTTTTTTTATGGATTTTTATTTCAAGTATTGCTCCTATTGGACTTCTTATGTCAGGATATGGGTCAAATAATAAATATTATTTTTTGGGTGGTCTACGAGCTGCTGCTCAATCGATCAGTTATGAAATACTCCATGTGTGTTATCAATATCTCTACATGCGATTCGTTAGGGCATGAACTTTTACCTAATGGAGTGAATAGAGATCCTCGTTTTTTTATTCGTCATTCGAGGTGATGACCTAAACCAGATAGTTATATGAATGAAACAAAACAACTTCTAAATTAGCAGTAAAAAGGTTGAGACTCATTCCCTATGTACAAGAGTTAAGCAAAAAACAAAAAGAGAAATTACCCCAAGGTTGGTTGATTAGTCATCACGGTTTGAAGCGGGTAGAAAAGATCAACTGGCTAGAGTTTTTTTTTAACTATTCTATTATATTGTATGTATTACCATACCGGGGATCGAGCAAAAATGAGTGGACGGTTAGGAACACCAAAATACACAAAGGATTAGTAACGGAGATAATGTATGTTGCCAAAAAAAGGTATTTCTGCATAAACAAAATCATAATGGGGCTTTAAGTTGGTAGAAAGGATAAAGTAGTACTTCCCCACGATCTCGAGTATGGTCCTATCCACAGGTGAAATAAACAATTATCAGAAACGAAGTAATCCTTTTTTTTAGCCCACTTTTACTTTTCCCCACGATCCCGATCCCGATCCCGAGTATGGTCCTATCCACGGGTGAAATAAACAATTATTAGAAACGAAGTAATCCTTTTTTTAGCCCACTTTTACTTTTCATAGAAAGAAGAATAGGAACGAAATAAATAGGTTGAAATACATACTTAGACAATGAGTATTTTATTCAAGGATTAAGTTATTACTGAACAAAGACAAACTTAAATTATAAAGGATAAGATCAATTCTAAAGCACCCTTTTTTTATTATTATAGCAGACATAATTGAATTGGTTTAATTTGTGACTCCTCGATACACCTTGATTTTATCCAACACATATTGAGATAATACCGAACCAGTCCTTAGATTTCGTTAAGTATCATGTACGGTTATGCAATATCGATGGAAGCAGTGATGTTATCACCTACTATAATTATCTAACAGTTCGAGTATGGTTGATATAGTTGAGGCGCAGTCAAAATATGGTTTTTGGGGGTGGAATATGTGGCGTCAACCTATAGGTTTTGCAGTTTTTGTAATTTCTTCCCAGCATAATGTGAGAGGTTATCCTTTGATTTACCAGAAGCCGAAGAAGAATTAGTAGCAGGTTATCAAACCGAGTATTCAGGTATAAAATTTGGTTTATTTTATGTTGCTTCCTATCTAAATCTGCTAGTTTCTTCAATATTTGTAACAGTTCTTTATTTAGGGGGTTGGAATCTTTCTCTTCCGTACATATTTCTTCTTCATTTCGAAATTTCTGAAGTGGGTGGAGTTTTTGGAATGACAATTGGTATTTTTATTACATTAGCTAAAGCTTATTTGTTCATGTTCATTCCTATTACAACAAGATGGACTTTACCTAGGATGAGAATGGATCAACTATTAAATCTTGGGTGGAAGTTACTTTTACCTATTTCTCTAGGGAATCTATTATTGACAACTTATTTCCAGCTCTTTTCACTCTAAGGGCATACGATATTCTATTCTCGATTTAGAACTTCTCTCAAATAAGAGAAAGAAACTTAAAATTATTCATAGATATTCACGATATGGTCCCTATGGTAACTGGGTTCATTAATTATGGTCAATAAATAATAAGAGTTGCAAGATATATTGGTCAAAGTTTCATGATTACCTTACCCCACACGAATCGTGTACCCGTAACTATTCAATATCCTTATGAAAAATTGATCACATCAGAGCGTTTCCGCGGTCGAATCCACTTTGAATTTGATAAATGCATTTCTTGTGAAGTATGAGTTCGTGTATGCCCTATAGATCTTCTCGTAGTTGATTGGAAATTGGAAACGAATATTCGAAAAAAGCGATTGCTTAACTATAGTATTGATTTTGGAATCTGTATTTTTTGTGGGAACTGCGTCGAGTATTGTCCAAGTGGTTCGATTCTCAGACTTGTGAAGGATATTAATTAGACTTAAATTCTAATATTAAAATAGAAAACTCACTAAAAATTATAGAAAACTCAATCAAAGATGATATCAATACTAAAAGAAACACTGAGGCTAAGATTCCACTATTTTCCAAATTCAAAGTGATTAAATAAATACTTATATTTGTGCAATTTTCTTGTTTAATTTGATTCTAAAATATTGCAACAAGTAGATTTTCAAAAGTAATAATTGTAAATACCAAGTATGAAGCATCAAAAGTCTTAAAACTAAGCATACTCCATCAAAATAGATCATAATCACTCAAATAAAAATCATATTCAATAATAGTTCAAGGCAAATAATCATATAATTATTGCAAATAAAAAGATAAAATAGAATATACCACTTTTTGTTGGCAAAATAGCTTTCTCTATCGCCTCAGCAATGGGGTTTAGATCCTCATATTAATCATGATCTCAAAATATGTGTTTGTTGCTCAAAAGATGATTAAAAGAGTGAAAAGTAATAACACAGACTGTTTGCAACAGTGTATTGGTGTTGCAAAACCGCTGTTACAATGGAACTGTTACAGAAAAATTGTTGCCTTGTCGCTGATTTTAAGACCCTAGAATAAGACTGCCCTGAACAGCTTCATGTTCTTCAGCTGTTAAAAAACGACACTTTTCTGCGACTGTCTACCGAGCGTCAATGTTCTTCGCGTTCTTCTTCTTCAGCAGCAGCAGCAGCAGAAACAGAGTTTGGTAAAGCTCTGATTTCTTCTTCTCTGGCTCTCCTTAGGTTCCCAAACTCTCGACACCTCTTCTATAAGACCCAAGACATCTATTTATATCAAAAATACCGATTAAATCTCTCCTAAATCTTCCAAAATCTCTTTCCTTCTCTTCACGGCCAAGTTACGACAATTTCTTGTTTTAGGGTTTCTACGCGTTTCTGAGCTTTCCTTTTTATTCTAAAATCTTCCTTAGATAGATACAAATCTTTGGGAAGGTTTACAACGCTTTAATCTCTCTAAAATTCCCTAAAACAGGTCACACACGTGACTTTCCATATTTTCTTGTTGTGAGAAAAATCCGTCGATTGAGCCCATTCTAATCGATTTAAACACACATATCAGATTCCTAGACCCATAAGGAGTCTATCCTATGAAAATCAGAGGTTTAATCGACCTCAAACTCCTTCAAATAACGATTCCCAAAACTGCTCTTTAACTGCATTTTTTTCCGCCCAAAAACCTGATTTTTGAATGTTGAAGATGGTTGCCCCTTATCCAGAGTAGGGGTGCGATTAGCAACTGCCTGGAAATGGGATTCCCCTTAGTAATTAGGTTACCCCTTATCCAAAGTGAGAGTCCGAATAGCAAATGTCCTCCGGGTGCTTCCCGACAACTTTTCGAGCCAATTTTTTCCAAAAATGTTTATTGGCCAAAAATACCTACAAATAAATAAAACACCATAATAAGTACAAAAATGAGCCCTAACAACATATAGAATCGAGACAAATCGGACACAAAAATGTGTCTATCAAATACCCCCAAACCTATTATTTGCTAGTCCTCGAGCAAAAATAAAATAGAAATAAAATCCTAACTCACTGTCGCAGGCATCGTCGATTGCATTTAGCGTATGCAATAAGCCTTTAAACCCCTAGGTGTCCCTAGTGGCGGAGTGTTGTCTCCGGAGGGCTTACCAGAGGTATACCCACAAAACCTTTTTACTCCAGACCCTAGCTATCTACACAGAACCTTGGAAGGCACTAAATAATCTCCTTGGTTGGCATACTTATTGACTACAGGAGGAAGTACCCTGATGCGAAATTCCAAGTGTTATACACGAGTTTGCACTCAAGCATACTAAAATTCATATGAAGTGACAGAGCTCTACTCAGATAGTCGCACTATGAATATCAATATCCGGAGTCAAAACTAATCACATGGATAGATCAAGAAGATGGATATAGAAAAACATAGATGGTTTTGATGTTTACTAGGTGCACAGTGTTTCTCATATTTGTCTGAAGGCCTCCGCCAAAATGAACCTACCCTAATGGACTGAGATACTAGTCTGACTAATATCAACACACTGGCATATACAAGGGAACCAGTGATTGATAACTCTAGGTCAACACAACTGGCATATACAAGGGTTCCAGTGGTCGACTTTATTGAATTTATTCCAGTTGGTCTGATGGTCTGGTCTTTTTTTTTTTTTTTTTTCTATCTCAATCTCTCTAATTCACTCAAGCATTGGTAACAACTTGAATCGTGAGCCCCACCTAATCACTTAGAGACACATAGTTTAAAAACAAAACAAAATAAAAACAGAAGTGAAAATGACTCAACGAGATATGGTGAAACTATCATGTTATTTATAACACCTGAGCTCTGTGCTTTTATGAATAGACTCTTTAGATGTTGCCATCTAGTCAGATTGGTTCCTCAACTCCTACAAACAAAATGCTTCCATCCACTTAGATTGGTTAGTGCCATCCTTAATAGGGATAAATTTCTAGGCTCTGGAGTTTATTTATTGCAACGAAAAGGTAACAAAAAGTTTTACCCCACCCCCAAACTTAAATCTAACATCGACCTTAATGTTTCTAATCAAAGAACAGTACCAAAAATATAAGTAACAAGAGGAAATAGTAAAGAGAGAAGTCGGAAAGATAGTACCTGGGTGAAGTGTAACCAAAAACCTACAAAAATATTATACAACATACAAAATCGTCTCGATGGTCAATCAAGGTAAACAGGGTCCTCCAGAGGGACATCCTCAAAATCACCTGTAGGAAAAGGCTCTAAAAAGGGCTTCAATCGCTGACCTTTAACCTTCGAAGAACTACTACCATCTGGTGTCTCAATCTCAACAGCGCCATGAGGAAAAACAGTACGGACCACAAAAGGACCGGTCCACCGAGAGCGCAGCTTCCCGGGGAATAGATGCAAACGAGTGTCATACAGAAGAACTTTTTGACCTCGAGAAAATGACTTTCGTAAAATATTCCTATCATGCACAAGTTTCATTTTGTTCTTATACTCCTTAGCACTGCCGTATGCATCTTTACGAATCTCGTCTAACTCATTGAGCTGGAGCTTTCTTTGAGCTCCTGCCTTGTCAAGTGAAAAGTTTAAGTTCTTAATAGCCCAATAGGCTCGAGGCTCTAACTCAACAGGCAGGTGACATGCCTTGCCAAACACTAAACGATAAGGTGACATTCCAATGGGTGTCTTAAACGCAGTACGGTAAGCCCATAAGGCATCAGTAAGCCTCGACGACCAGTCTTTCCTATTTGGATTAACTGTTTTCTCTAGAATACGTTTAATATCCCTATTGGAAACCTCTACCTGACCACTAGTCTGAGGGTGATATGGGGTTTCTAATTTATGGGTAATACCGTATTGTTTCATTAAAAGAGAAAACGGTCTATTACAAAAGTATGAACCTCCATCACTAATTATAGCTCGCAGCGTACCAAAACGTGTAAGTATATTCTCTTTCAAAAACTGGACTACGACCCTGTGGTCATTCGTTCTACACGGAACCACCTCAACCCACTTAGAAACATAGTCTACATCGACAAGTATGTAAAGATAACCAAACAAAATAGGAAATGGACCCATAAAATCAATGCCCCACACATCAAAGACCTCAATCACTAAAATAGGGTTCAAAGGCATCATATTTCTACGGGAAATGGTTCCTAACTTCTGGCAACGCTCACAAGAAACACAATGACTATGGGAATCTTTAAACAACGAAGGCTAGTAAAATCCACATTGCAAAATCTTAGCAGCAGTCTTCTTAGCACTAAAATGACCCCCACATGCATGTTCATGGCAAAAGGAGATAATACTAGAATGGTCACTCTCAGATACACATCTCCTAATAATCTGGTCCAGACAATACTTAAACAGATAAGGATCGTCCCAAAAGAAATGCTTAACCTCGGCTAAAAACCTAGAACGATCTTACTTAGCCCAATGTTGAGGGGTTCGACCAGTAACAAGATAATTCATTATATTTGCATACCAAGGTGATTGGGAAACATAGAACAATTGTTCATCAGGAAAGCTATCCCTTATAGGAAGGGAATCACTAGGGGAACTAACAACTAGCCTAGACAAGTGATCTGCTACTACATTTTCTGTACCCTTTTTGTCTCTAATGTCTAGGGAAAATTCATGTAACAATAGGATCCATCTAATCAATATAGGTTTGGTATCCTTCTTAGATAAAAGGTATTTTAAAGCAGCATGATCCGTATAGATTATGATCTCAGAACCTAATAGGTAGGACCTAAACTTATCCAAGGAAAACACGATGGATAAAAGTTCCTTCTCGGTAGTTGTGTAGTTCATTTGGGCATCATTCAGAGTTTTGCTAGCATAATAAATCACATGAAGTAATTTGTTTTCTCGTTGTCCTAAAACGACGCATATAGCATAATCTGAAGAGTCACACATAATCTCAAAGAGTAGGTTCCAGTTAGGTGTATGGACTATCGGGGCAGTAGTGATTAAAGTTTTAAGCTTCTCAAAAGCCTCTAAACAAGCATCATCAAAGAAAAACTTAACATCTTTTCCAAGCAAATTGCAAAGAGGTCTAGAAATCAAGCTAAAATCCTTAATGAATCGACGGTAAAAACCTGCATGCCATAGGAATGACCTAATATCTTTTACGGTTTTTGGGACCTGTAAAGTCTTAATAAGGTCAACTTTGGATTTGTCTACCTCTATACCCTTCGAAGAGACGATGTGCCCTAATACAATTCCTGATTCAACCATGAAATGGCATTTTTCCCAATTAAGCACTAAATTTTTTTCCTTACACCTAGTCAACACTAATGTCAAATGATGCAAGCACTCATCGAAAGATGAACCAAACACTGAAAAATCATCCATAAAGACCTCTAAGAACCGTTCTACCATATCAGAAAATATGCTCATCATACGACGCTGAAAAGTTGCATGGGAATTACATAGCCCGAAAGGCGTGCGTCTATACGCAAAGGTACCAAAGGGACAGGTAAAAGTGGTTTTCTCTTGGTCTTCTGGGGCAATAACGATCTGATTATAACCGGAGTAGTCATCTAAGAAGCAATAGTGACTATGTCCAGCTAATCGCTCTAGCATTTGGTCGATAAAAGTAAGGGGACAGTGATCCTTCCTTGTGACCTTGTTCAATTTCCTATAGTCAATACACACACGCCATCCCGTGGTCACTCGGGTTGGGATTAATTCATTATTATCATTCTGGACTACAGTGATACCTGATTTCTTGGGGACAACCTGAACAGGGCTGACCCACTTACTGTATGAAATTGGGTAAATAATACCCGCATCTAACAACTTAAGCACCTCTTTTCGAACTACCTCTTTCATGTTAGGGTTCAGTCGACGTTCCATCTCCCTAGAAGGTTTGGAGTCTTCCTCTAAATGAATCTGATGCATACATACAGTAGGACTTATACCCTTAATGTCTGCTATAGTCCACCCTAAGCTTCCTTATTGTCTTGAAGTACATTTACTAGCCTACTTTCCTGATCACTATCCAAATTGGAAGCTACAATCACAGGTAAAGTCTCAGATGGGCCTAAAAACACATACTTTAGAGTATCGGGTAGCGGTTTAAGGTCCAACTTTGGGGGCTCTTTTAAAGAAGGAATTAGGGTAGTCTCAGAAACTGGTAACGGTTCGAACCTAGCTTTCCATCTATCAGTGTCTAACACAGGGGTAGAATCTAATAGAGCATTCACCTGTTCAATAGTGCTATCGTCGTCAAAATCTAAACCAAAATGGGATAGAAAACTTTCTAATGGGTCTTCAGACAAGATGTTTGGTAATGACTCCTGAACTAAGGCTTCTATCATGTTCACCTCCTCAACACATGTGTCATCTAGCTCATGAGGTTGCTTACTGACATTAAAAATATTCATCTCCATAGTCATATTGCCAAAAGATAAACTCATCACACCATTTCGACAGTTAATGTTCGCATTAGACGTAGATAAAAATGGGCGACCTAAAATCACAGGTATCTGGTTCTCTGGGTCAGGGACAGGTTGGGTATCTAGGACCACGAAATCCACTGGATAAATAAACTTTTCGACCTCAATAAGAACATCCTCGATAACACCTCGAGGGATTTTAACAGACCTATCAGCTAACTGCAGTGTCATCTAAGTAGGTTTCATTTCACCAAGTCCTAGATGTAAGTATACATGGAATGGCAGTAAGTTCACACTGGCTCCTAAGTCAAGTAAAGCTTTTTCTACCCGAAAGTTACCTTTTTTGCAAGCAATGGTAGGAGAACCTGGGTCTTTGTACTTTGGAGTTGTGGTGTTCTGAATGATTGAACTTACGTGACTAGCTAAAAAGGCTTTCTTATGGACGCTAAGTTTTCGCTTTCGCGTACACATATCCTTAAGGAACTTGGCATAAGCATGAATTTTCCTAATTGCATCTAATAAGGGAAGGTTTATGTTAACTTGCTTAAAAACCTCCACTATGTCATTAAAGTTTGATTCCTTCTTTGTTGGTACTAATAACTGAGGAAATGGGGATCTAGGCCTAAAATCAGACCTTTCAGGAACCGAATTCACATCATCAGAAACTTTATCAGTCTCTTCAGCTACTGGTCCTTAGATGTGGGATCCTGAGGGGTGAACTATAGTATGTTCACTATCGGGAATGGTTACCTTATTGTCTACAACTCTACCACTTCTAAGGGTTCTAACAGCATTCAATTGATTCGATGGTTTTGCACCTAATTCATGAACTCCTCTAGAGTTGGGTTGTGTTTGACTAGGAAACTTACCTTTTTTTCTCTCAAAGAATCACTTATCAGACCAACCTGGGTTTTTAACTCGGAAATAGCCTGACTATTTTCTTGTCCTATCGTGTTACTAGCTTGTAGACTCTTTTCTACGGATAACTGGAATTTTGCAGTTTGCTGAGTTAACAAGGCGAGAGATTCCTCTAAACTTATGATTTTCTTATCTGACTGATTCTGAAACTGAGCTATTCCTGAAGGATTCTTAGTATAGCCAAAACCTGGGGGAGCATTAGAATTACTAAACTGACCTTGACTTTGGCCCTTAGACCACGAAAGGTTCGGATGGTTTCTCCAACCAGGATTATAGGTTTCTGAATATGGGTCAATCTTTTAACGGTTATCAAATCTAGTGTTATTATAAAGAGCATTGGCCCGCTCTTCAATATTCTGGCCTTCCCAAAAAGGCTCCACTCTACCACTAGTCTGGCCCACTTCTAAGGCTTCTAACCTTTTCGTTATAACAGCAATTTTGGCATCTGATTCATAGCCTCCTTCTACCCTATTAACGTTTCCTCTACTTAAAAGAATTGTTTTCTGGGGTGCCCTACTATTTTCCCATTGCTGGGTTTTTTCGGCGATTTCATTAAAAAATTCCATCGCCGCATCAACATTTTGGTTTTCAAATCCACCAGTGCATAGAGACTCAACCATGGTCGTTGTGGAATAATCTAAGCCCTCATAAAGGATCTGAACTAGCCTAACCTTTTCTAAACCATGATGAGGACACTGGTATAATAAATCATTGAACCTTTCCAAATACCTATATAAAGATTCTCCCTCTTGTTGTGAAAATGTGCATATTTGCGTCCTAATAGACGATGTTTTGTGCCTAGGGAAAAACTTATTGAAAAAGGAAGATGTAAGTTGTTCATATATCTCAATTGAATCGGAGTCCAAACTATACAGCCACGACTTGGCCTTATCTTTCAGGGAAAATGGGAATAACCTAAGTTTCAAAGCATCATCATCTAAGCCTCTAATTCTTAGAGTACTACAAATTTCCTCAAAATCCCTAACATGGTAATAAGGGTTTTCATTTTCTTTCCATAAAAAGATTGGGAGCATCTGTAAGGTCCCAGGTTTCAGTTCATAGGGTGCCTCCGTTTCAGCTAACTTAATTCACGAAGGACGGGTAGTCCTAGTTGGATTCAACAAAGCTTTCAAAGTTGCAATTTCTGGGCTATTGGAGCAACAGGGATTCTCTCCTCAGTCAAAGGACGTTAAAAAACAGACTCTTCAAAAGACGGACTTTCTAGATTAAGGTAATCGAGACGCTTCGAACTACTAGGTTTCTCTTTAACAAATCTACCTAGTGCGTCTCTTTTACGTTCAGGCATACAATAGAATTTTCTAAATTGGAAGGGTAAGCAAACACAGATCAAGGCCGACTCAACCAAATCAAACCTATTGATTTCTAGCAAACAAGAAGCATGATGGCTTCACTTAGATTGTTCCTAGACCAGCTTCTAATCCTTCGAACGGGAATTCGTTACAATTTAAGAAAACCCCTCTGGAATCAATCTGAGTTAACGTAAGTTGAATAGAAGCGAGGGAAGCTCGGTGGAGCTTTGATACCCAACGCCTCACCGGTATTAAAAGGAGGCGCAGTCACGCATTCAACTTACAGAAACCGTCAAGAACTTCGAAGTATGCTTAAAAGAGTAACCAATATTTTTCGAATGACTTTCCTGTTAAGCTCGTTATCGTATCGGTCTCGTTCTAGTCAAAATTTTAGGCTTAGGTTCGCGTAGGTTACGTGTTCCTAAAGCGGGCAAGAAGAGAACGCTGATGAAATCCGAACCCTTATCTTGTATGGTCAGGCCTTGCCCTTTACTAGAAAAATAAATGTCTGTATTCAGTCCTCAACATATATGCATAAGAAAGAGTCCAGTAACTCGCTGACAGGGGATTCGCGAGTGTTTAAAATCTTACCTCCCGTTCCAGACGGGGGATGAATCGGTTGTAGTCGACTCGGGCCACTAAGTCCGATGTCTAGTGTACGAACCCAAGGTGCGGAGACAATATCGTAATTGTCCTCCTTCTCTGCAAACAGTTTATATTTAAAGTACCCTTCCGTAGGGTAATAAAAAAAATAAAAATAAAAAAATAATGTCCCAAAGTCCAAAAGTCCAAAAAAATAAAGAAAAATTACAAAAAAAAATAATAAACCCTAATACAGTTTTTTTTAAATAAAATAAACAAACGCTAAACTAAAATTGTCTAAAATAAGTCTTCTTTTCTGTTCTTTTTGCTTTAATCTTTAGCTTCAAGTCTTTATGAAATCACCAAACTCCTTGGCTCAATTTTCTTTATGATCCAGAACCTGTAGACACAAGATAAGTACCCAAAAACATAAAAAAGGACAAAAATAAATAAAATAAATAAATCTAAAACCCTAAAAACAAGTCCGCATAGGCGGCGCCAAAAATTGATGTGATTTGTAAATAGTGGTAAAAGTGGTTCGATTCTCAGACTTGTGAAGGATATTAATTAGAATTAAATTCTAATATTAAAATAGAAAACTCACTAAAAACTATAGCAAACTCAATCAAAGATGATATCAATACTAAAAGAAACATTGAGGCTAAGATTCCACTATTTTCCAAATTCAAAATGATTAAATCAATACTTATATTTGTGCAATTTTCTTGTTTAATTTGATTCTAAAATATTGCAACAAGTAGATTTTCAAAAGTAATAATTGTAAATACCAAGTATGAAGCATCAAAAGTCTTAAAACTAAGCATACTCCATCAAAATAGATCACAATCACTCAAATAAAAATCATATTCAATAATAGTCCAAGGCAAATAATCATATAATTATTGCAAATAAAAAGATAAAATAGAATATAACACTTTTTGTTGGAAAAATAGCTTCCTCTATCGCCTCACCAATGGGGTTTATCTCCTCATATTAATCATGATCTCAAAATATGTGTTTGTTTCTCAAAAGATGATTAAAAGAGTGAAAAGTAATAACACAGACTGTTTGCAACAGTGTATTGGTGTTGCAAAACCGCTGTTACAATGGAACTGTTACAGAAAAATTGTTGCTTTGTCGCTGATTTTAAGACCCTAGAATAAGACTGCCCTGAACAGCTTAATGTTCTTCAGCTGTTAAACAACGACACTTTTCTGCGACTGTCTACCGAGCGTCAATGTTCTTCGCGTTCTTCTTCTTCATCAGCAGCAGTAGAAACAGAGTTTGGTAAAGCTCTGATTTCTTCTTCTCTGGCTCTCCTTAGGTTCCCAAACTCTCGACAGCTCTTCTGTAAGACCCAAGACATCTATTTATATCAAAAATACCGATTAAATCTCTCCCAAATCTTCCAAAATCTCTTTCCTTCTCTTCACGACCAAGTTGCGACAATTTCTTGTTTTAGGGTTTCTACGTGTTTCTGAGCTTTCCTTTTTATTCTAAAATCTTCCTTAGATAGATACAAATCTTTGGGAAGGTTTACATCGCTTTAATCTCTCTAAAATTCCCTAAAACAGGTCACACACGTGACTTTTCATATTTTCTTGTTGTGAGAAAAATCCGTCGATTGAGCCCATTCTAATCGATTTAAACACCCATATCAGATCCCTAGACCCATAAGGAGTATATCCTATGAAAATCAAAGGTTTAATTGACCTCAAACTCCTTCAAATCACGATTGCCAAAACTGCTCTTTAACTGCATTTTTTTCCCGCCAAAAACCTGATTTTTGAATGTTGAAGATGGTTTCCCCTTATCCAGAGTAGGGGTGCGATTAGCAACTGCCTGTAAATGGGATGCCATTAGTAATTAGGTTACCCCTTATCCAAAGTGAGAGTCCGAATAGCAAATGTCCTCCGGGTGCTTTCCGACAACTTTTCGAGCCAATTTTTTCCAAAAATGTTTATTGGCCAAAAATACCTACAAATAGCTCGGTTGAACCCATCAAACGTTGGTATGTCAAGTTTGGTTGTCATATTTTAGTGAATCAAAACTCAATTAAAGAGTCGCTTGATTATGTACTAGAGACAACTTCATATAGGTTAGGCTAGAAAGATTAGGATGATGAGACATACAAGTATTACTCGAAGACTTGAAGAATGTGAAGAAATAACAAGCTACATCGACGACATCATCCTTCCTCTTGAGGTTATATTGTGAATTGAACTGTTTCATTCCTAACGTATCTTTCAAGTCATGTTATATTGAAAACATAACTGCGAAGCTGTGAATGATTATACTCTAGTAGACATAGTGTTAAGGAATTAAAATATGAAATCTAATGCTTATCTTTTGAACTTCGTATATAAGACATCGACATAATCGTATGAATGCTATTGTGATTATGTGTATGGGTATGGGTGAAGATTTCGTCCTAGGAAATAATGTTTACATTCGTTTAAAGGAAGTACGTTCATGAACTTGTTTTATGAATCGAAAGGGAAATCGCTAGGCTTATTGGTATTGCTATTCATTGCATATCTTTGGATTTCCATTATGTGTGAGTTAGTAGAACCGATCATAATTTATTACGTATCTTGGTAAAACTATTAACAGTGCCTGACTTATGTATTGGTATGACTTTTATTAGTGCAACCGATCCTAAGTAATCACTTAAGATGGTATGATCGATATTTGTAATTGGTGTGACCGATCCTAGTAATTGGTGTAACGATCCTAGTAATTGGTATGACCGATCACAAAAGAGTGTGTAATCGATCCTTGTAATTGGTGTAACCGGTCCTGGTAATTGGTGTAACCGATCCTGGTAACTGGTGTCACCGATCACAAGTAATACCATGAGAATATGTTAACCGGTTCTGGTAATTGACGTAACCGATCCTGGTAGCTGATGTAACCGGTCCCAGTAACCATATTAAGGTAGAACCGATCCTTGTGTTTGGTAGAACCGTAAACCCATGGTTAGTGTATTGATATTTGATTAATCACATAGTTCTTGCAAATCAGATGAACCAGTTCTAAACTTGTTTGGAAGTGTGGTATAATCGGTTCCAAGATTGTAAATATGAAAAAGGACTTACAAAGAAAAAGATGTCGACATACTTTGAACATGTTCAATAACTCTTATATTTTATTGTTCAAAGATAATCCTTAGTAACTCAAGGAGATCCAGGACCGAAATAAGTTGAGAATCTTTTAATTAAGATTTTAATTTTATATGATTTTAAGTACCAGCAATTAAAATGCATATCTCTGGAAAATAAAAATTGGTAATGTGCATTTACCAATTGGAGATTTTCTAGTAGGATTTCGGTTAATCTTGGACAGAGAATTTCTAGGAATTATGAAAACCGATTTGGGAATTTATTGCATATCTTAAGAATATTCGGCTTTGGAAATTCCTTAGTGTCCAAACTTCCTTGGTCTACAAATACCCAAGTTTGCATTTCGAGCAAACTATACTAAGAGTCAGCAAAACTACCTTGTTGTGTTGTGTTGTAATTGGTGGAGCTGTCTATTCGGAGAGGAAAGTACCCTGATTAGGCGAAATCTCTTACGACCGCTCGTTTAAAGACTTATGTGGGATCAAGAAGCTCTATGATAGACACATTTTTGTGTCTAATTTGATCTCAATACTATATATTGTTGGCACTCGATTTTGTACTAATTTTGGTGTTTTGTGTGTGTTTTTAGGTATTTTTTGGAAATAAACATTTTTGGAAAAATCAGCTCGAAAAGTTGCCAGGGGCACCCTTGAAGGTCATTTGTTATTCGGACTCTCATCATTGGTTAAGGGGCACCTCATTTACTAAGGTGCACCTTCTTTACTATTTACACCCCAGGACAGCAACTGCTATTCGCACCCCCAGTTTGGTTAGGGGGCAGTCATCTTCTTCATTTGAATTTAGATTTTTGGCGGGAAAATATCTTTTCTCTTTGGCAGATTTACCAATTGATTTTTGGGCGTGCTGGAGATCGATTCAATGGCTGGAATCTTTTGGAAAGATTTGATTGATATTAACAGAGTTAACATGCATGTTGGAATCAATAAAAAGGGCTGTACACGCTGTTTGATTCAAAACAGGAAATAATATTTTCATAAAACAGAGGAAGAGATACAGGGATTTTTTTGGTTGTATTCCGGGAAATATATATGCAGTAAAGGCAACATATTGATTGTGGATTATACATTATTGATGGGGAAGCTTTGGAGGCTACAGAGTGAAGAAAAATCGAGTTGCAGAGCCACCATTTCTGCTGCTGCAACTCAAGAACACGAAGAACATTAGACAATCAGAGGCAGTCGTTCATACTACAGTAACAACGACTGTCACTTGAGGGTCGTAGTATTCTATATACTACATCACTTTTCATTTATCGTTCTTTGTAACGGTGTTTGCAACAATTATAAACGTTGCAAACACCCGATTTTCATTATTATCTCCATTTCATCATTTGTACACCTCTTTTGAGCAATGAAAAATTCCTTTGAGCGTGTTTCCAATATGCGGAGTTAGAACCCATCACTGGGACGATGGAGGAGGCCGAGCTTCATACATGGATAATTTTGTTAATTCTTTTTAAGACTTTTGCATTAAAAATTAATTGAAATATGATTTAATTAAATTGTTTGTTATTTGATTAGATGGGTCATGCTTAGCTTAGGTGATTTGATGTTCCATGCTTAACATTTACAATCAATGTTTTGAGAATCTACTTTGGCAAAATAAGAATCCATATAATTTATGTTTTGAGCGATTATTGTTGAGAATAAATCATTGAGCCCTATGTTATGAAAATTGGCCGAATCATTAGTCCCAGTACCTCTCACCATTGTTAATATTTTTATTGTATATATTTATTTATTTTTCATTAAGTCTAAAAAAAAATCATCCTTCACAAGTCCGAGAGTCTGAACCTCACTACTACAACCACGAAAAAATCTTTAATCATTTTGCCGCCGCCGACGCGGATTTGTGTTTAGGTAGAATTTTTAGGTTTTTATTATTTTTTTTTATTATTCCATTTGTTATTTTTACGTCTCTTTGGTATGTCTTTGTATTACAGGTTTGAAGTTGGATACTAAAGACCTTGGAATCAAAGCTTAAAGCTAAAAGAGAAGGAAAAAAGACAA